>NC_065977.1:4397500-4490000 GCF_021464435.1 Cataglyphis hispanica | reverse complement strand
CCATCCAACCCTGCGTACAGGACAAGAGAGTGGACGAGTTCGCCGCTTTCCTCGAGTATTCTCGAGACCTAACGCTCCGACCAACCGAACGTCCGAACTTGCACCGCGTCATCGACGCATCTACCCGACTGCAGGCCTGGCACCCTGCAGTCCGCGCCGAACACCGTACGCGTATTAATTAGCATATCTCGCACTGCGAGATATCGGAGTCCCGACACGCGGTGACAACACGCGCCGTCGCATCGCGCGCACCTCGCGCCTACAAACGCGAGAACGACAACACGCGCCCGCCTTACCGCGCGCATCTCGCGCCAACAACCGCGAAGCCGACAACACGAGCCCGTCTCACCGCGCGCGCCCCGCGCCACGAGCCGGGCCCTTTAACTAGACGCGCAAAAACACCGTCTAGACCCGCGTCACAACATTACGCTCGTATTATTATATTAACGCGATTTATTGTAAACGTTCTTCTCATTGTAAAAGTTGACCATTGCCTCGAGTGGCGAATAAACGACGTACACAACGACTCACGTCTGTTGCGTTTCAACCCCTTCACGAACCTTGATCCCGATTGCGCTGTCCGTGCGCGTATTCAAAACCGCTCGTAAAGCGGCCTCCCGTCACATATATGAGAGAGAGAGAGAGATATATATATGACTCAGTCCTTACACCTCTCATTCACACATCCACATCGTCCTCTCTCTCCCGCCTACTCTCTCTCTCTCTCTCTCTCTCCCTCTCCTCTTCTTAACTCTATTTTTTCACTCCACTTCTGACTGACCATTTTCTCAATGGTTCTTTCTCCCCACAAATGAACTTAACTTCTCAACATTCTCTTTCCTATCCTTCTCAAGAACACCACAACATCTCCCTGCCAGCCTTCACCTGAGGTTTGCCTGCTCTTCCTCCCTCCCACGTCCAGAACCAGCGGTTCTCCTATTCCCATTTCAACTGTGTCTTATTAACCTGCCCCAGAACACCAGGTATTACTGGTCTGATGCCAGATTCGACTTTATCCTTCGAACAGTTCTCGCGGATTCATCTTTATCTTTGATTAGCGAAGTTCAGTACTTCTTTCACGCCATACTTTGATAAATCTTTTCGTAATTTCTTTCATTCTTCTGGCACCTCGCGATCCGCTTTAATTTTCCTCCGTCTTTCAACCCCTACGCCTCTGCCTCCCTCTGTCTTATCTCCTCTACTCCTCCATTTATAGCCTGGTACTCATTCTACCTTATCCATCTGAATATTAATTTTTCCTTTAGTTTTTCTTCGAATCTTTTCTCTTCTATCCCTAATTAATTTCCCGACAATTACCATATCGACCTTTCCACCAGCCGACGCCGATTTTAACTCTGACCGAGACGCCGACCGGTTCTTATCTATAGTTTCACTTCATTCTGGTATTTAACCTAATAATTTTGATTTCAGGGACACTCTTCCTTTTCACTCTCTTAAGCGATTCTTTAAATCCTGATGGATTCTCTCTGATGACCACGACCCTTAGTTCGACCTCGACCATCTCTCTCTTCTCTCTTTCCCTTTCCTTCCAGGGACCAAACGATTGTTCTGCGGGAGTGTTAGAGAACTTTATTCTTCCGATGATCCTTCATTTATACTTCATATCTGCCAGCATTAATTAGCTGGTATGATATCCTTTCCCTATTTCCTTCCTTTGTCTGTAACTTTTAACTTCAGCATTCTTTTCAATATCTCTTTGGTCCTCGACTGGCTCTTCGCCTTCCTTCACGCATCTCTTCCTTTATTCACCAATCAGCAGCTTAAGACGGCGGAAAATCGCGCTTTGTTTTAACTGTTCATCTTACTCAATTTATCCATTGTCCCTAACGAGATTCCCTTTATACTTCTTAATTCTCTCCTTTTATTATTGGCACACCACTTTATTCCACTTTATCTATCCATCCCTTTCTCCTTCCAACCGGATTATTTATCCATTGTCGATGATCTTTGAAAGAGTTCGACGATGACAGTGATGAGCGACGCCGACCCGTGACGATGCCAGTTTTCGACGATGATCTTCGAACTGACCCGGAATTTGATTTTTTATTTTTCTGGATGCCAAAAAGCGCGTTTCGACATCTGAAGTTTTGAGCCTGATCTCGCCGATCTTTATTCTGACGTTTTCCGTGAGATTTTGTCCGACGATCTGGATTTGAAGATCGATCTTTTTCTTATCCACCTCCCCCACCACCTCTTCTACATTTCTTAGCTCCTTTCTAAAGTCATCCTTACCCTCTTGCATCCACATCCATTTTTTACTCGTCCTCTCCTTCCTTCCTAACCTTATCTTTCCCCCTCCCCCCTTAGGTATATATATATATATATATATATGTATATATATATATATATATATATATATATATATATATTATATATATATATATATATATATATATATATATATATATATAATATAAAATAAAACGTCAAGTCCTTTTATTGCTTTCGACGAAAGATTGCGCTAGCGTTCTTCTAAGTTATATTATCAATGCTCTGCAGTTAGTGCTTGATTGATTGAAAAATTACCACGGTAACGGCATCTAAACTATATTTGTGCAAGTCTGAATTGAGTCTGTTCATAGTGTTTCTTTTTATTGGTCGAAACAAAGTTTGGAAAATCATGGCACAAGCAATAGAAATTCTTACGGAAAACATAATAATTTAAAAAGAAATTAAATAAAAAGGATACGAACAATTTATATTTATTTAAATAAGAAAATTACGAACAGCTTGTATTTTTTTATAAATTCTTAAATTAAAGAATAAAAAAATTAACTTAAAAACAATAATATAACTATATTTAATATAATATTCTAAGATATAATACATATGATATTATATAATATTATAAAAATATAAATTATATAATAAAAATATAAACTTTTTAATTTTTTAATATTATTTAATTATAGAATGCATGGCCATTGTTTTATTTTTGTATATTGGTTTGGTTATTCGATTTTTAGTATAGGCAACTTTTTTCTATATGAAATAAATCGTCCCAAAATTTTCAAATCTGATTAGTGCCAATTGTTAGTAAGATTTGCTTAAAAAATATTTTTTTATACAACACATTTATAACTGCTTTGTACTACACTGGTTCATGCATACATTGCTGCCATGTTTTTTCCAAAACTAATCAAGTGGCCAGGTTCTATCTCTAATATAAAATTGGCTTCTGACGTCTTGTGAGCTTCGAGGTCACATGTACGCAGTTAGCGCTGTTATTCCCTCTACCACGGTTTGGCGTGATGCGTGTCCCGAATCTGGCATCACTGTCCCAGGAATATTAAATGATATTTTTGATGCTATGAAAGATAAAGTTCAACAATTTGCAGATCAAAAACAATGTGATTGTATGCTTGGCATTGACGAAATATCTCTTACACCTGGTGAACAACCTGATCCTTGTACGAATTCTGTAAGAAGTTCTACTATTCCCAACAGTCATGGTAAGTTCCTATCATTCTTTAAATGTTACAGAAAGTGTTTCATTAAAGGATAATATTATGATCAACAAACTTTTTTCATTGTAAATTGATTGTAATAAAACATATATACATTCAAATTGCCGCTTAATTACCTTTCCCCTTTTAAAATTAAAACTCCTTTTTATCTACAATTTTGAAATTTTTTTTCCATCAATATTTGTATATTGATTTATATATTGTTTGTAAAATATTTTCTTATTTAATATACAAAAATGCTTTTTGAAAATTTTTTGAAAAAAAAAACAGTTCAAGCAACGCATGGTTTGGTATTCCTTCTTGGTGGATATTTTATCGATAAAAACAGACTGTAGCACAGGAATATACATCTGATGGATATGATGGTGCATGTCTGAAATTATTATTGAGAAAATTATCAAAAAAGCTGAATATATAGGATTGAGTATGCATAGCATTACGTCTGACATGGAAAGTATTAATCAAGCTATATGGAGAACTTTTTCCAACATTGTGATGTTTATAGGTATTCATTTATATTTACATACATTAGTAATTCTGTATCTCACCCAATGGATTGTAATCGCAAATTATTTTTCTTTGCTGATGGACCACATCTTCTGATAAATCTTATAATTAGAGTCGCCATCATCAATAATAAACTTGTATTACCAGAAAAATTCGCTAAAGCTCATCAATTATCATCATATATTGTCAAATTTTCACATTTTAAAGAATTAGTCAAAGAAAATTTAGATTTAAAAATTGCTCCAAAATTAAATAAGAAGTTATTACTATAACTCGATTTAATAAATGAGAATAAACAAAGCAACAAATATGTTTAGTAAAAATGTGCTATGAATTTTTAAGTGAAGAGTGAAATATTGAATATTCAACAACATTTATTGAAATTATTAGGAAATGATTTAGTCTCATTGCTTCACGTCATACAGTACTTGCTTTAGGAAAAAAACCTGCAGATGAAAGAAGTGAAAAAACATAAAACAACCATAGAGTTTTTAAAGTCATTTATTGATTAATTTCGTGATATGCGAATCGGATACAATAGTGTATTGAAACCTGTACAAACTGGTTGTATGCTAACAACAAAATCATACATAGAATTAATCGATTATTTAACTCCTTGACATACAAATAAAATGCGCGTCGACGCGTCCGAAGAATACCATTTAATTTTGCTCAACTGGACACTCATGTATAAGCTTAGAAACAGAACGTTTTATTTTTAAATTTACTTAACTTTCAATATGATTGATATATACTGATAATGTACAATAATTAAGTAATACTATAAAATAATAATTTAGTAATTCTGTAATGTGTGAAACGCGGTGTTCGCTGAAGACAGTTTTTGACGTCTCGGAGACGTCAAAGTCTACAATGGCACATAAAATGAATGACGTCTCTCAGACGTCATTGTATGTCAAGGGATTAATTCAAAAATGTTTTTTTTATGTACAAAGAGCTCGTTTTTTCAATGATTTTGTCGAAAATTTCTTTTCAATATTAGAAAAAAAATTCCCCACACCTAATGCACAATTCAAGCTACAATTCAAGCAAAGTTTGAAACATGTTACTGTTTCCCAATATTTACAAGAATTACCAAACACTAATTATAAAACAGATAGTGGTTTTTTATTAGCTGATTTCTTAAAATGTCCTGTAAAAAGAAATAAAAATAAACAAGAAGAAATACCTACTGTACAACCTGACCTTGAAACCAAAATAATTAAATTAAAAAATTTGGAATTAAATTCATTGTATTATGTATGTGGTTATATTATATCTAGTATTTGTAAAAATCAAAAGCTTTGCGACAATTGTATTGATTCTGCTGGATCAAAAACGTATGATTCCAGAGTAAAATATTCACGATTAGTTAGCCTCAAATGTTATCGAAAAAAAAAATTATTTTTCGTAAATGATAAAACATTTAATTCTTTTTTTAAAATGTATATTGTTATTGCAAGATATTTACCTTACATTAAACAAAAAAATTGCGATATTGTTAATTTTTTCATGGAGAAAATGAAGAATATTGACTGTAATACGCTTAAAAATTATCATGATTTATCGAATAAAATTAAAATTCGTTTTATCAAATTTAAACTAAAAAAAAGTTGTCAGCCAGGATGATTAAAAAAATCAATTTTCAATAACAAAACTATGGCTATGCACTCATTACTTAAATAAGAATATCATACACTGTATTTTATTGTTATATGTGAATACGCTTCTATTTGTTTATGTGATATTTTAATAGGTTAAATGTTTATTAATATTTTAATATTTAATGTAATATCTAAAAATACATTTACATGTTACTGTCATGAATACGCTTCTATTTGTTCATATGATATTTTAATATGTTAAATGTTTATTAATATTTTAATACTTAATGTAATATATATGTGCAATATATGTATATATATATATATATATATATATATACACATATATAAAATCGTAAATAAAAAATCGTTTCAAATTACGTAATTTCAAACTCAAATTATAAGTATGTGTAACTTTTTGAATAGTAAATAAAAAAATCATTATTTTGTATATGTTGGTGTGGATATATTTGTGTATTATACATATTTGTGTATTATATATTTGTATGTATATCTAATATATTAATATTTTTCTATTTATTATATATTATAATTTTAATAAAATAAAAAATAAATATATATTTTATAAAGATATAAAAGTATATCTCTATTGAAAAACAATTATATATAATATTTAGAAAATAAAATATATTTAAATTGTACAACTTATTATTTAAAATATGTACTTTTGTTAATCTCACTTGATTAATCTCACTTTGATTAATTTCTTTTGTTTTTTTAATATTTTTTAGTTTCTGTCTTTTTGTAAATTTTTATTACTAGTATTTGTAGAATTATTGTCAGAACTAATGGAATTGAATGTTTTTGGATCTAATTTTTAAAATTTTGTAATTTTGTACTGTTTGTGTCGATACAATTGTTTGTGACAGCCCATTGGCGTTCCATATTGCAATTTTTAAAGAATCGAATTTGATAGCTTAGTCATTAGGTTTGACATAAGTTTTGTCACTGTAGCCAATTGTTGCATGATTTGTTTGAGTATGTCCTTTATCTCGCACGTATCATTTATTCCTTTGGAATTAGATATGTTAGTGGTCTTGTGATAGTTGATTCATATTATTTTGTGAAACTTGGGCATACGTAGGTTTGCTTTGCATTGTTGTGTTTGTAACTGTATCTATGGATATTTTGTTTATAGATTCTTCGGAAGGGAGAACTTTTTTCCTAGTAGAAGGGTACCTAACCATTTGAAGCTCTTATGGAGCTCTTATCTTTGGAGCACGCATTTAACGTCGTCAGATCTACTTCCGTGTGCAGTCAGCGGAAAAGATTACCAGGACATTTGATGCATTTAGGACTGCGTCTGCAATATGCTTTGGTATGACCGTATTATTGGCATTTTGCATATTGCGATATTTCGTGTTTTGGTCTTGGTTCAAATGTTATTCGACAGTGCAGTAGAATTTTTATTTCATATATAAGTTTGTTATTTTCATTTTATTTTAGTTCCACAATGAACATAGGTAGGCTTCTTGGTCCCTCTTTCTTTAATGTTCCATATATTGATGACATTATGACCCAGGTCAGATAGCGTCATATTGATTTCATTTGTGTCTGTAGAGGGGTGCATAATTTTCAGTACAACCTTGAAGCTCCTGCCCTGTTTCTGCTTATAAGTGTAGAACTCAGTTTATTTATTCTCTAGTTCCTTCACAATTTTTGTATACGCTTCGGAAAATTTCGGCTGAACTTTGACTTGTTTGTTACAAACGATTTTGATTTTATAGTGTCCGTTTGCATGTCCATTTAGCGAGATGAGTAACTGTATATTACTGACAACACTACAAAGATTGATGGGGGTTTCTTTGGTCTATCCTTAAGTTCAAGATTTGTATTTGATTTTTCATCATTGTCGAGAAGAGAGAAACTGTTTGATGTCGACATTGGTTTGCCTAGCCAGTGAATATTAAGTTTAGTCTGTCTTGAAGATATGTTCAGGACTATCTAGTATCCTTTTTCTCTTATCTTGTACTATCCTCCAGGGGATTTCTTTGTCTATGTTATGTCTACTTTGTTTGATGCTGCTCCTAGAAGATTGTGATTACTATGGGTTTGTTGATCTGTTGAAGGAAATCCAGAGATAGAAGAAGAGCGTAATCTATTTAAAAGTAGGGTGTTATTTAGACCGTGTTGTGTGTCAGACCCTTTTGATAAATGTCTTTACATTCAGTTTCAAAGTAGACTCCATCCGTAGAGGTGTTATTTGTATCAATTAATTTTGTAGAAATAGTTGCCCCCCCTAGAATCCGTTGGGCCTACCTCCACAGAGGATGGATTTTCCAGATTGGTACCTGGTCTGTCGCCTGGGGTAATCAATCCTGAATTTGTTTTGTCCATTGCTCAGTTTTGCTAGTTTTGGTCTACCCCGATTTTATTTTCGCGGTACCCTCCAACAGTTGCCGACGAGCATTCCCTAATCCGCCACCTGGGGAGGCACCCGATGAGGGACTAGCAATCCCACGGGCTTTAAAATCTTAGAAAACAAATTTTGGAGAATAATCTGTAATGGGCTGAAACATTTGCAAACATTTGATATATTATAATATATTATTATTGTTTATTTAAAAAATATAATACTTTTTTACGTTTTAAGTGCCGCGTTCAGACTTTTATTGATTCTTTTACTATTAAAATTTTTTTTATTAATATTTGGGCACCGACAACTCAGCAAACACAGATTATAATTATTATATAATCTACAAGTAACACGTAATATAACAGAAGTTATATGTTATTAATGTTAATATTACATTATTTTTTTTGTAACTGCAATATAATTGTATTTTAAAATTATTATATTTTTTTATATTTACTGGTTATAACAGTATAACAGTAATACAATATGAAATATTACATGTTATATAACAAATGTTACGTTAGCATTACTTTAATGTTATATAACATATTTTGTAATAAGCATCACTTTTAAATTTTGCCGCGCAATAAGTATTTCCATATTCTGTATATGTATATAAACCATGTTGCTGAGAAGAAATAGCTCTTTTCGGTTTGCCGTTCATCTGATCTGCACAAAATTTTCGTGGATAATTTATATTAAAGATAATCTTTTTCGTCTTTATAAATAATCAGCTAATATATATACAAAACATTTTCTACACAACGTAAATTGATCTATATTATTCTTTCTACTAATATTTGTTCGAAATCTTGCAAAATTGCTGTCCAAAAAATATAGGTTATGTTCCACATTGCAATATAAATTCTTAGTATAATATGCTATTTTGTTACATTTTGAAGTGGATGAGTTAGCGCTTTACCATTTTAAATTATAAATATAATTATATGCAAATATCAATAATTTTTTTCAAATATCTTGTTGCAGCATTCTCCAGGCTTCGTAGAGCATTGAATCATTGCTTACCTAAATTAGTTAGCGAAAAATGTTATGAAGATCCGCGCTTTTCTTGCAATAAAGGGCAATGACAGCTTGATTGCCGAAATTTTACCGTTACGCACGGTTTAAGCTATAAAAGATTTTGAGGCTTTACTGCATGACACGGATGAAGCAGTTACACAATTTATAAGTTTTACATTAATTTGTTAATTGTATAAAGTTTTAAGCAAACTAAATTTTAGGATTGTTTATGGCAACCTAGTTGTTTCAATTCTTTTAGTATATTTTATTATTTTTGTATTTTTATTTTATATCTATTGAGTTTAAAATACTGCAAAAAAAATAATCATAATATTAATTTGATTATTTTACAAAGTAATTTAACATAAACTAGTGCACACTATAGTGCGACTAAACAAATTCGGCATTATTTTTTTCCTCGATTTTTCTTTAAGTGAATATTTTTGAGAGAAAAATATTACATATCAACATAATAAAGTTAAAAATTTTCTAATTGTTTATTTTTCTTTTTACAGAGAGAAAGTTCCTTTTAAAACTTGGGGGAAATAATCCCAAAGACAACATTCATCGTGCTCTTTCCAAAATATTTACGAACAAATATGCGATGAATTGCTCATGGAAGAATATTCGCAACAACTTTAAAATCTCCGACTTATACATTTCATCAAAATTATGAAAAATTATGTTTTATATATTATTAAAAATGTATCTATCATCCAAAATTTTTTTTGTATAACTAACTATATATTTTTTTTTCGAGAGACGTTATTCTACAGTACTCTTCTTTAACAGAAGCTGAATTTGATAATATAGTGACGGAATAGCTACGTTTCGCCAAGCAGAGGAAGCAAAGGGAAAAAAGAGGAACAGGTATTGTGCCTCGGGGAGGCACGGAGGTTTTATTTTCAGGATGTCGTCGGCCACTTAGACTGAAGAGCCGGGGATTAATATTTCGTCGAAAATTATAGTTGCCTTTTTAATAAATCACGATTTTATATCTGAGTTACTTCTTCTTCTTGCCTTTCGTTCTCCTTTACAACTGTGCATGGTGTAGAGTTACGTTGGCGCGAACCTGATATTACGGTCACTGTCGTGAGATCAGCTGTTGCCTCTTTCGTATAGCAATTCGTCGCGACTAGGCTAGCCATTGCTCGAGTTAGATTGATCACGACAACTGTCCAATACAATACTTGGTTAGTGACTGCCCGCCGCGTATTCGCGGTGATACCTTTTATTGCCTCCCATTTGATTGATTTTTGGAGGGGATCTCTTAACAATATGACCATATATGGTTGTGTTGTTCATTTCAACTCGTTAAGCCAAAATACAAGCTAAGATCGTTCAAAATTCCTTGCAATTCCGGTGATTTGTTCCTTCTCGCAATCGCTTAGCCTCGGCGCGTGGCTCGCTTCGTCAGCGCTGGTAACATTATACGCCTTTCGCGATATCTTGCTAAGTCGGAAGGCGTATTAAAAAATATTTCTTTAAAATATTTAATATTTGAAATAGGAATAATAATCCGGTTATAGATATTTGGGCTATAACATCTCTCCCCCATGAAAAAAGAAAAACAGAAATACAATGTTTTTCTTACAATTAGTTATATCCTTTCTTATTCTAATGATTACAATAGTTGCCCGTTTATAATATAATATTTAGTATAATCGTTTCTTATTATCTAAAATCGCGTACTTAGACTACGCTTTAATATTGGTCTTGAAAGTCCATAAGATATACATGGTTCTTTCTCGCATATCCTTACCGATGGTTGTTTTATTTTCTTCTTTTTATTTTTTATAATTGTGTATATTGCAATCACTATTATAATTATTTACAATTGTGTTGTTGTGACTGTGTATATAATTGTATGGCGCGTTTCGACTCGTGCGATATATCAGTGCCGCATTTTCGCATGTGTACTTAGTGTCTATTTTTATACAATTTCTTAAATCGTTTTCCGTTATTCTAAGATAAGTTAGTTTTTCCTTATCTACGACAATTATATTATTATTTTTTTGTGTTAAAATAAATGTATTATTATGTATAGGCACGAAAAGTGTAATTACATTTATAACGTCGTAACTTGGTTGTGTGATTAACGGGAATTGTAATATAGTATAAATATTTCTTTTATCGTAAAACGCGCTTATCGTAGTATGTTCCTCTATTGTTAGCCAATCTTCGTATATTTTAAAGGGGAAGTACAGTCCTTGCAATTGTTGCGTCGTTTCTTTTAAATTTGTAATAATTGCTTCTATTGGCATTAATTTTCAGATGCATTGCTTCTTTTCGTGTGTACATTAGATATTCGATTATATTTTCCGCATCGCGTATAAGTTCTATAATAACTGCGGTAATTATTATGAAATGTTCATTTGTTTCGGCGGATTCAGTATATACCGTTACCCGTTGTTATTGAAGTTTTCCGTTCCGATCTATTCTATATCTTCTATTTTTTCAATGTGTGCTATAGTACTCTTTAATATTTTTATTTGGTTTTTAACGTGTTGTATTATCTGTTGCCTATTTTTTAATAAATATAATTAGAACGTTCATTAAAACGTTCATTAACGTTCATTAATATATTTTTTGTCATTCGTGTCCATCGTTCCAAATAATGCTTTAGCTATCGAGCCTATTCTACCAGTTCTCTGCATCTGTTAGTCGGTAGTCTATAAATCATTTGAATTTGTGTCATTATATTTTTAAGATATTTGGCTTTCTTTTTCGCTATTATATCGAGCGTATTACATGCATTGATGGTACTCATTTTGTAATCTCATGGTATAGCACATTTTTTTCGGTTGTAAATATTTTGATATTTGTTCATATCTATTATTTAATGTAGTTAAGTTTAATTTAATTACTAACTTCTATGTTTCCTTAATAAAATATAATTCTCCGATTTTTTCAAAATATAAACCCAAATTATGTTGGAATTTTTGAACTTCGTACGAATTTATTTTATCCGATTCCGTGAGACCCTTGGATTGTCGACCATTCCAGCTGACGAGTATCCTGTAATATTATATTTTTTATATTACATTTTGCGATAGTATCATTGTTATCGGTTAATAGCGCTTCTTCGAGGTGAATCTCGTGTGCGCTTTTTGACGGGTCGTTATGTTTTCGCTCAGTCTTCTCGTAGCATGGGCTTCATTAAAATAGTTAAGTTTTTTGAGGGAGAAAAAAAATTTAAGTATGGTTTTATATTGCGTGCGCAGCCTCGAAGTTCTGGGTGACTTTGAATTAGTCATGTGTCGAGCTTGCGGGAGTGATTCTTTGGGTGGTCCGTCGCTACTGCTCGACTTTTTCGAGCGGGCCTATGAGGCTGTATATCGGAGTGCGGAGCTATTTACTTCGCGTGTTTGCAAACGTTAACACAGGTGAACGTGAAGTGTTAGAAGTGATGCCAACATCCAGGATGTGATGTTGATGTTTTCCACGCCCGGTTGCGGCTAAAAAAATGTGTGGACGCTCAGCGTTTTGAAGAGTTACACGCGGCTTGTATACCTGCCGCTTTCCCCCCGTTTTCGGGTCGCATCCGGCAATTTTTGGAGCTGACTCCGGGTGCTGTGCCCCAAGGTTTTCGAGGGTGTCTCATCCAGCCGAGGGATGATATCCCAATTAGGGCGCCTGGCCGTTCTCGGAATGAGTAAGGTAAGTGATTTAGTTTTCAATAAATTACTTGAGCCTATTGGTGTGCATGCGTATCGTTTTTCTCCCCTTTTTAATCTACGTCGGAATTCTTTTCAATTATTGTATACAGTCCGGGCCATAGGAATTCGAGTTTTTTAGATCGTCCGCGTCGGAGCGTCTCGTCATACATTAATACCTTGTCGCCTACTTTAAATTTTATTTTTCGGGTATTTTTATCATATTGTTGTTTAGCTTTAATTTTTTCTTCTTTTATATGCTCTTTGCGAGCTGATTTGTTGCTCGTAGTCTTTCTTTTAATTCTTGCGCATAGTTATCATAATTATATGTTGGTTTTGACGGTCTCATCAGTGACATAGATAATTCCGCTTCATGTCCGTAGACTAAAAAAGCGTATATTCCGTGACGATGTGTGGTGTTGTATTGTACGTAAATATCTCGAATGGTCCCAATCCATTCGTCCCAGTCTGCCTGATCTTCGTTTATATAATGCCGCAAATATTTAGTTAATGTTCGATGCGATTTTTTTAATGCGCTATTACTTTCCGGATGATAGGCGGTTATTTGTATTTTATTTATTTTTAATAATTTGCACGTATTTTTAAATATTTCGCTTACAAAATTTGTGCCTTGATCGGTTAAAATTTTTTCCGGAATTCCATGTTCTAATACAATTTTTGTAACGAATTCCTTGCTAATTGTGTTTGCTTCTTGGTTAGGAATTGGTATCGCTTTGCTAAATTTCATTACCTTGATTAAATTAGCTTGAAAGGTTAACAAATATTTATTCCCATTTGTTGTGATGATTAGTCCTACAATATCTAGGGCGCGTTTTTTAAACAGTTTAGTGGGCGTATCCGTGATTATTAACGGTACTTTATTTTTTCACGATAACTTATTTTTTGGCAATACTGGCATTTGCTAAGTATTTCTCAACATTCTTTGTTAATCCTGGTCAATTATGAGTGAAACGGATTCTTCGTATTGTTTACTCGATTCTTTGATATCCTCCTGTGCATCATGATATTTATATAATATCTGTTTCTTTTCATCTTTCTTATATATTTTTTTCTTCGTCGGAGTTTCTCTTTTTCTATTGCAAGAATTTCTCGCTCTTCCTCTTTTACCTCATTCGTATCTCGCATTACGTTGCGGCTGAATGCATCGGCGTTCACGCTCGCTCGTCCGGCCTTGTGAATGATTTCATAATCATACTCTTCTAATTTAAGTCTCCAGCGAATTAATCTTGATCCGGGATCGTTAAAAAGCCATATTAATGATTGGTGGACTTCCGTTTCCGGTGTAAGTACTGTGTTTCGAGGTGGTTGAAGTGTGTGCTTTGCAGGTTGTAGAGAGATAAAGGGGTGGAAGTGGAAGAGGAATGAGTGTGATAGTGTGGAAGCGTGAGTGTGAGAGAACATGGAGAGGTGAAGGGTGAAAGTGCAGGCAATATAAGGTTGTAAAGGGAGGTGTGAGACAGTGACAATTAGGCAATAGAATATTGGTAGCGGAGAGCTTAGAGCGGGTTGGTGGATAGTGAGAGGAGTCTTAGAGGGCGCGGGAAAACAAGATGGCGCAGTTCGCCATGAGAAGGAAGAGAAGGAAAGAAGAGGTAGCTGCAAAAATGTGGAAGAGCTATCGAAAAGAAAAAGGGAGGAGCCGGTGTTGGGGAAGGGAGAAGAGGATATGTTAACAAGTAGGAAAAAATCGAGATTAATGAAAGATGCGGATTAGGATGGATAGAGAAGGGATGAACATGAGAAAAGCTGGAAATTGGAAATGAGGAGCAATGAACGAAATGAGGAAGCATGAAAGCAGAAGATGAAAGAGGAAGTGATGGATGGAAACAGGAGAGGAAAGGTAAGGAAGGATGGAAGGGAAAGAGAGGAAAGAAGGAAATGAGAAAGGGAAGGAAGTGGAATGAGGCGGTTAGTAGGGAAGTGAAATGGAGAGGGAATGAAAGGAATAAAATAAAAGAGTTGGAAAGGAGAGAAAGGGAGGAAAGAAGTGAGAAGGCGGGGATTAAAGATGTGAAACGATGGATGGCAAGGGTAGCATGAAGATGGAGGAAGAGTGAGAGGGACGAAGGCAGCAGGGGTGGAAGGAGGGAGCGAAAGAAGAGAGGATCGGAATAGAAGGAATTGGAAAGGAAGGAAAGAATTTTGGAGGATTAGACGTAGAAAGAAAGGAGAATGAGATGGAGATTAGAAGGGATAGCAAGGGAGGAGAAGAAGGGAAGGAAGGTTGAATAGGATATGGAAAATAAGAATAAATGGAAATGTGGATGGAGAAGAGGATGGAAGAGATGCGAAGGAAATGATGGACGTTTTGGAACGTGACGGGACAAGAAATAAGGGAAGAGATTTTGACAGAAGTGGAGGAGTGGATGGTGGTGGATGGAGTGGAACTTGGCTGGACAGAAAGAATGGATAGACGGAGGAATAATGAAAGGATGGATGGGAACTAGTGGAGGGAAGAATAAGAAGAGGAGGGCAATGGGAGAGATGTTGATAGGAATAAGAAAGGATCTGAAGGTAGAGGAAGTGAAGACAAAAAAGACGGATGGTTTAATGGAATGGAAGAAGGTGGAGGGGTGGAAATGGAGGGGATAGGGGATATGAATAGAAATGGAAGGAATGGAATGGAGTGGAAAGGAAGGAAACAGAAATTGGGGGACTTGGAGAACAAGTGGAGGGAGGGAGATGGAAGAGGAGGGATTGGGAAGAAGGACAAAAGACGAAGGAAAGGAGCTGAAGAGATGGATAGGAAAGTGGATGGACAATATGTAATGGATGCAAGACGGAGATGGCAGAGTGGAAAGATGGACGGAAGGAAGCGGACAGCACAGAAGTGCAGGGAGACTGCACTGGCGGTATATAACGGATAGCTGGAATCAATGACCATCACATTTGAGAAGGTGGGAGGAGGAAAGAAAGGAGAATTCGGAAATGGTGCAACGAGGAGAGCCTAGGAAGTGAAGGAGAAACAGTAGAGGAAAGATAAGGAGAGTGGATGAGGTGAGCGAAAACTATGGAGCATAAGATAAAGGAGGTGAAGATGGATAGGTGGAAATGATATGGAAATGGAGGGTAAGAAGGAAGAGAAATATGGATACAGTAAGGAAGTAGAGAATGTAGAGAAGGAAGGTGAGAAGGAGAGAGGAGGAACAGGAAGGAAAATGAAATGGGAAAGAAGGAAGAGGGAAAGATGGAATGGAGAATGGAAGGACAGATGGAGATGGAGAAAGAGGAGGTTGAAGGAATGAAAGAAATGGAGGAATGGATGGAATGGAGGAAGGACAGGGGTGGATGGATGGAGGAAGGAATGGATGGAAGAAGACAAGAGGATGGATGGAATGGTGGAGGAAATGGAAGGGAGAATGGAGGAATGGTGGAGAATATGGAATGGAAGGGGAAGGGACGATTAGTGAGTGGAGTAAGGAAGTGATTGTGCCGATATTAAAGAAGGGGGAGGGGGAGAGGTTAAAAGAGTATAGGGGGGTATCGCTGACACCGACGCCTTATAAGGTGTACGCTTCGGTGTTGGCAAATAGATTAAGCGATGAGGTGGAGAAAAAAGAATTGGTGTCGCAAAATCAGATGGGATTCAGGAATGGGTTAGGTACAATGGACAACATATTTGTACTAAATTATTTAGTGAACAAGCAGTTGAGTAAGAAGAAAGGAAAATTAGTGGCGTTTTTTATAGATCTGAAAGCAGCGTTTGATTCGATAGATAGGAGGAAATTTGTGGAAACGATGAGAAAGAGGGGGTGAGGGAAGGGCTGGTTAGAAGGAGTGAGGATGTTTTGAGGGAGACTAGAAACAGGATCAGAAAAGGGGAAGATTTGGGAGCAGGTTTTGGACAGGAAGGGAAGTAAGGCAGGGGTGTCCATTGAGTCCTCACTTATTTAATTTGGTGACGGCGAATATGGAGGAGGTAATAAGTAGAGAAGGATGGGGAGCAGTTAAATTAGGGGACATGAGGATTTACACCTTAACATATGCGGATGATGTGGTTTTGATTGCGGAGGAGGAGGATTGAATGAGGAGTATGATTGAAAGGTTAGAGGGATATCTGGAAAAGAAGGGGTTGGAATTAAATGTGGGGAAGTCGGAAATCTTAAGGTTCAGGAAAGGAGGAGGAAGAGAAAGGAATGTAAGTTGGAGATGGAAAGGGAAGGTAATAGAGGAGGTAAAAAAATTTACTTACTTGGGTTACGTAATGCAGAAGAATGAAGGACAGGAAGCATAGATAAGAGATAGGGTAAGAAAGGGTACTGCTGTAATGGGTCAGATTGGCAAAAGGAAATTTAGGAATGATTGAGGAAAACGATTATGGCTCTTCGATAAACTGGTGTGGACGGTGGTGTGGTATGAAGTGGAAATTTGGGGCTGGAGAGAGAGGAAGTAGCTGGAGAGGCTACAGGAAAGGTATTTAAGATGGATGTTAGGAGTGGAATGAGGAACGCCGGGCTATATGGTAAGGGAGGAATTGCAGAGGGAGAAGTTAAGAGAGAGGGCCGGGAGAAGGGCGTTCGAGAAGAGGTTGGAGGAAGATAGGGGGAGTGGGATTGCAAGGAGACGTTGGGAGGAATTGAGGGAGAGCTGTAAGAAGAAAAAGGAATTATTGGAGTGGATGGAGAGGAATGTGAAGAGAATGGATGATGAAGGACATAGAGATGGATGAAAAGGAAAGATGGAAAAGGATAAAAGGGTTAAGATACAACAGGAGCTAGGGAGAAATCAAGGGGAGTGTAATTCTAGAATACCTACAGAGTGACTGGGGAGAAAGTAGATGGCAAAGGATGGCAAAGTACAGGTTGGGAAACCAAATGAGGGGGATCTGGTACTGAAAGGATGAAGAGAGCAAAAGCTGTAGATTATATGGAAGGGAGGAGGAAATATGAGAGCATGTTTGGGAAAGATGTGTGAATTGGGGGATGGGGAAAGGCTGACAAGAGATGTTGGGAAAGGTGTTGGGGGGAAAAGAGTGAGGGAGAGGGGTGGTTGAGGAAATTAGAGAGATTAAGACGTGAGAGAGAGAGAATGATGAGGAGAAAAATGGTCAGATTGGGAACTAGGAAAGATTTAAAGAGTTTAAATAAGATTCAAGAGGAGGAGAAATAGAGAGAGGAAGGCAGAAAGAGAGAGAGAGTGAGTGAGTGAGAGAGAGAGAGAGAGAGAAAGAGAGACAGACAGACAGACAGACAGAGTGGGCGAGAGAGAGAAGATTGATGTGGGATGAATGAAGGTGTGTGAAAGGATTAGAAACGTGATATGAGCCGAAAGCGGAGGTCCCAAATTAGGGTAGGGCAGGTAGCGATGTGTGTGTGTGTGTGTTTAGGTAGGTTAGAAATAGGTAGAGGTTAAGTTACGATAAGTTAGAGTTAAGATAGTTGTAAGATAGATGTAAATAATTAAATTGTAAGAGTTCCCCAAGGGGAATCAATATAGCATATCTATCTATCTATCATTACAAATATATAACTATTTATTAACAACATTATAACACAATTGTTTAATTTAAATTATAGTTATATAACTTTTTCCAAATTTTTATACATGTTATATAACCATTCAATAACTTTTTCGAAGATTACATAACAAATTATCTATATGTTACGTTAAGTTTATATGACTGTAATTTATTTGAGTAGGAAATTACTCCTAAACGTGTATATAATATAGTACATTTGTGTTATATTGCGTGTTACATTTCGTTTTATTATGATAATATAACCATTATATAGTGTTTGCTGGGGAGATATCATTAAAGGCCGATGGTCTTATGGAATTTAGTGTGACTGGAAAAAAATCACTGCGTGTTATTTTAGTACATTCAATTATTGTTTTATTACTGAAAATGTATAGATCTTTTATGTAACCACTTCAAGAACAACAAAATAACATTTTATTGTATTACTATTTTATTATCGACTTAATGCAAAGATTTACTTATCTACAGTAGCGCGTGGCAAATCTTTTTTCGAGTAATATCCTAAATCCTATAAGATTATGGGTCCTTAATATCTCGTTGATTTTAGTAACAAAACAATAGCTGAATAAACTAAAAAAATCGTATGAATTAAATAATTTATGTAATTATCTTCCATACAGTCAAACGACAATGTCAATATTTTTTAATTACCTCCGGGCCCACTTGATGGTTTTAAAAATTCTCTCAGGACTGACGGTTTTTAATAGTATCTCTTTGGTGGTTTGGGTAATGATTTATAGGAAACAAGTACTGATAAATCTACAAATAGATATATTTCCTGCTGTTAAATAAATATTTCTAACTCATTTATAATTTAAATCCTTATACTTGTTGAAAAATCTCATCCCTTTGACTTAAAAAGACTTTTCACTCATTCTTGCTTTTTTCTCATTTTCTTCCTTTCTCTTGACCAAATCCCGATGTTTGTCTCACTAACCTCATGCGAGTATATCAACCAATATTAATCATCCTCCTAATAAGGATTCTCTTCACGCTCCTAAATCGATATCGGCCTTCGCTGAGATTCTTGCACATTCTGAGTGAGAACCCGTCTCTCGCAACAGCAAGTGCCACATTTCGCATGTGTCTATGTCTCGGATTAATGAACGATTTTTTATTTGGATTAATTATACTCATCGGTTCGGTGCTTCATTATTATTAATTATCACTAATTGGCAAAAGAAACCTCTTATTTGAATATTGTACAAACTTTATCATCATCAAGAACAAATAACAGTGCGAGTCTTTCACAAACCAACGGTTAATTTTTCTTCGAAATCTCTTTTATCGCTCTTGAAAATCTCTTAAATTTTGTGATTCTCTTTTGCGACTCTTCAACTGCAAAAGTCTACATGTGATTTAGTTATATTCTCCCTTGGATTAAGCGTCTATCGGGCGCGTCTCCGGGCGATGATAGGAGGACGCCCAGGCGGCCTCCGAGTTTTTGACTACCCGAGTAGAGTAGTCCTGCCGAAGGACTATCCAGGCTTCTGAGTAGTGATGGTTATAACAAGCCTCGCTGGCGTAAAACTCTGTCTGGGAAGGATACTGCTGCGGACCAACTTCCTAAGCCAAGCTGGAAGCTGTCGAAGGCTGCGTAGCACTGCAATGTCGTGAACGATGTCTCTGAGGCACCGGGCAAAACCCCAGAGTATTTAGCTTTACCCGGGCATGCAGAGCTCTGCTCCGTGCCTTAGCTTTTTATGGAATTAAATATGGATGTTGATAATTTAAATTTGAATGATGATCTAGGGGAGAATTGAAAGTGTGAGCTCGCAAGGGCTTCTACTGTCAGGGGCAACAGCCTCGGTTCTTAAACGGGTTCTTCAGAATTCGAGAGAGAACGAGGCTGCGGTCGGTGAAGCAGCGGCTCCTCGCAAGAGGAAGCGCTATCCGCGTCGTTGCGCGGAGTTCGGACGGTCAGGTGTACGGATCGTAAGGCTCGAGAATACTCGAGGAAAGCGGCGAACTCGTCCACTCTTGGTCCTTTACGTGTTGTGACGGGATTCGTCTCGAGAACAGGTAGTCGAGAATTCTCGACGGAGGCTGCGAACACGTCAACCTCCGGTTCACTGTCTTTCAACGATTTGGAGCGGTTTCTAGTATTATCTCGAGCGTATTGCTCGAGCGGATTCAGTTGCCGGTCTGGTCTAGTCTGGTGGTCGGTCGGGCTTTTTATATCCTTACAGTTACGGAGCGGTTGCGACACCCGCGCCATTTTACATCCCCCTTGGGGTGGGCGAAACGACGCGGGGCCTCCGGCGTTGAGCGTTCGGCGTTCGCCGGGAACGCTCGGTGCCGCTCGGCGATCGGTTGTTTACGACAAACACCGTTGGTGTTTGTTATTACTTTAAAAATAGGGCGCTAAGCGCCTCTGCCCCTGCCCGGCTGGTGTTCGCCGGGCGGTAGACTTCCGACGGGCGACGTGTCGGGAACGATGGGAGAATGCATCGTTACAAACTTAAATATAACAATAATATAACTATTATATTCAATATAATATTTTAAGAATACTTAATAATAATATAAGCGTATTATAAAAATTATAAACTATATAATAAAAATATAAATTTTTTAACTTTTTAACATTCTTTAGTTATAGAATGCATTGTCATTTTTTTGCTATTGTATATTGTATAAGCAAAAAAAATTGTCATATTTTGATAAAAAAGAATGATATCCCTAAAAAATTCTCTTTTTTAAAAAAAGCTAAAAAAAGGGCCAAGTACACGCACTACGTGAAAAAATATTATAAATATATTTAAATAATAACATTTTTAATAAATATATTTTTGTATAAAATAATAATTTAAATTTCCGATAAAAATAATGATATCAAAAAATGCGCCAAAAGCATAAAAATTTATGCTATAGGGTATTTTTATTTGATTGTTTCCAATATTAAGAAAAATTATATTTAATAAATCGCATTATAATTAAAGTAGTAGTATAGCTAAAATAAAAATTATTTTTTAAATAACTAAATGCACAATACACACAGGCTCTGGGATATAGGCTCTAAGGTTTTGGGATATAATTAAGGGGATCCTTAAGGTCTGTTTTACCGATCAAAACGCGAATATTAAGTTAAAGTGCATAATCTTTTTGTTTATTATAAATATCGATAAATCCTTTTCCATAATTAAAATATATATAATAACGTACTCGGGTAGATATGATTTCATAAAAAAAGTGAAAAAAAATTACAAAATTACAGTTTAGTTATCGGCTTCTGCCGTCAACATTTATTTAATACAAAAAATTTGTAATCTGCACGTGCCTAATCAGTAACAATCCGACTTGGCATTTCATCAAAGAGTATCAGTGAACTTAAAGAAATGAGTTTAGAAGCTTTATAAAAAAGTTAATGCAATCTAAAATTTTCGTGCATATGTGTGTGTGCGAGATCGAGGCTGAAGAGTAAAACAGAGCAGTAGATTAGTTGCGTGATGTCGCGATAGACAGAGCTGCAATCTTACATGACAAAGACAGATATATTCGTACTATCTTCGTCTCTTTCATGTGTGTAGAGCAAAATACATGTTTGCAGAGTATATATACACTAACATTACTCCAGTTTCTTTATCTTTCTTTTTCAATCATACACTTTGTCTCTTTCTAATCGCTCGCTCACTACGTATCATTTCAAGCTTCTCGCATATTTACTTATACGCTCACTTGAGTTTCTCTCTCTCTCTCTCTCTCTCTCACTCTCTCTCTCTTTCTCTGCTTGTTCTTTACTGTATTCATTTATACTCATTATTATATTCTTTTATTTGTTTGATTTTTATTCTTTTTCTTTTTGTTTTTCTACAAGATAATAAATTAATTATTCTTTATTTTATAGAGTATAAATGAAATATTGTGTATTTTTAAATAAAAAAGTATTATATGTATGTATGTGTGTTTTTGTGTATATTATATATACAAAACCAGACCTAATCGTACTATCTTCGTCTCTTTTATGTGTGTAGAGCAAAATTCATATATGTAGAGTACGCATACATTAACATTATTGCAGTTTCTCTATCTTTCTTTTTCAATCATACTCTGTCTCTTTCTAATCGCTCGCTCACTATGTACGTATCGTTTTATGCTTCTCGCATATTCACTTATACGTTCACTTACGCTTCTCTCTCTCTCTCTCTCTCTCTCTCTCTTCTTTTGTTCATTTATTATTCTTTCATTCCCATTATTATACTTTTATATTTGTTCAACATTTATTCTTCTATTTTATTCTTATTTTTCTACACGTAAATAAATAAATAAATTTATGTATTTTTATTTTATACAACATAAATGAGATATACAATACAAGTTATTTTCTTTTTTTATTTTATTATAGTTAAGTTATAGTTATTTAGTTATTATTATAGTTATTATTATAGTTATAGTTATTATTATAGTTGTTATATATAGTTATTATAGTTTTTATTTTATTATCAATTATTAGATGCACGAATCACAGGCGATCATATAAATCGTAAGTTATAAAGTAAAAGCTATTAAATTTTAGAAAATACTGCTAAAAATTGATAAAAATTTTTATTATTTAATATTTCCAGAATTATTCCTTTGCAAAATATATTAAAAATTATACGATTTATATCGTAAGTTAAATACAACAAATGTTTATACAAAACACACACATGTATAATACTTTTATTTATACAAATATACAATGTTTCATTTATGCTCTATAAAATAAAGATGAATAAATTAATTTATTATTATGTAGGAAAACAAAAATACAACCAATAAAAATAAAACAAATAAAAGAATATAATAATGGCAATGAATACAAGAAAGAATAAGCAGAGAAAAAGAGAGAAAGAGAGAAAAGAAAAGAGAGAAAAAGAACAAAGAGAGAGAGAGAGAGAGAGAGAGAGAGAAACAGTATGACTAACATATAAACAAATAATCGAAAAGTGATATATAATTTTGGTGACAATATTATAAAATAAGGATAAGAATGTTAGGATGAAAATAAGGAATTAAGAAAAATTATAATTAAAATAGAGATATTTCAAAAAAAACTAATTTATTTCTATTTCATTATATGTTTGTGCATGTGCTTGAGCGTGTGCGTGCGTGTTTGTGTGTGTGTGTGTGTGTTTGCACGTGTGATAACTAAATATAAATATAAATATAAAATGTATGTATCCGGTTGTGTTAAAAAATTGTATGTATCCGGATGATGCGCACGGTAGATGGTCTCAAGCCAAATAATGATATTCGAGCCGATTTCGAGCATGTGCGCTGTTGCCACATGGTTAACAATATCGAGAAAGAGAGAACAAGAAAGGAGCAAGCGAGATAACTAACATGAAACAGTTTCGAAGTCTTGTTCGCAAAGGTCGCTTTATCTATAATCTCTCGCGTTATATATCATTACTGTAAAATTTTTGTTTTTTGCACTTATTGATTCGAAAATAATCACAATGAATTAATGATATTTTACCGATTAAAATAATACTAAACACGATATAAGTCGCATAATTTTTAATCAATTATGTAAATAAAATTATAATTACAATTTTATTAAAAATAATCCGATTTATATCATATTTAGTGTCATTTTAATCGCCAAAATGTAATTAATCCATTACAATTATTTTCAGATATATAAAATGCAATATATAGAATTTTTATTTTCTAGTAAGGTGACATACCTAGTAAGGTGACGTCAAAGATTACAGATAAAGGGCCTGGTGAGCGAGACTTCGGAACTCTTTAAATTTGTTAGCTCGCTTGCTCCTTCATTCTTTCTTGCTCTCTCTTTTGTTGACTTTTTAGCATCGGGATCTTTCCTTATCTACAAAATATAAATCTTTTATAGAATAAAACTTGCATTTTGCATTTTATCAGTACGAATATAAATATAATGGATTAATGAGATTCTTGTGATTAAAATGATATCAAACATGACATAAATCGGATTATTTTTAATCAATTATGATTACTTATTTCATTAAAAATTATACGATTTATATCGTATTTAGTATTATTTTTATCGCAAGAATGTCATTAATCCATTATATTTATATTCATATTGATAAAATGCAAGTTTAAGTTTTTTATGTTTATATTTTGTAGATAAAAAAAGAACTCCGATGCCGCATCATCCGGATATGTACCCGCGCTAATATGCGCAGAGATATTCTTTTGCAATTTTGTTTTTCTTATAAAATAATTGCTAAATTGATTTTATACATAAAAACATTATTTTTATTTTACGAAAAAATTATATAAAATTAACTATTTATATGTATATTAATATAGATTATTCTGTATAATTAATAATAACTGTATTATCTTTGTATATTAGACATTATATATTGTATACAAGGTATCCCTCAAAATTTCGAAATTTAAATTTTGTAATGCAATAATTCTGGAATTATTAAATTATTAAATTATTAAATAATAAAAATTCTTTTCAATTTCTTTTAGCAGTATTTTCTTAAATGTAGTTTTTACTTTACAACTTACAATTTTTATGATCGCCTGTAATTCGTGCGTCTAATAATTGATAACCGAGCATTTAAAGTTTCACTTACTCTACATACAATAATTAATTGATAAATTATCAAACTTTAATATCAATCTTGTTACTAATAAGCTATAAAAATAAAAATATATATATACTTTCATTTTTATATAAAGTTCCCAAGTTTTTATTATCAACTTGTTATTGTTTAATATCAACATGTAAAATATAAATATAATAATTAATTAATCAATTTAATATTGAATTGATCTTATAGTTATTATCTGATAATAAATACATATACGTATGTTTCCATCTTTATATATAAATTCACAAATATATATATAAATACACACACGTTATCAGCATATTATAGGTAACAAAATAATTTTGGCATGTTGGTATTAAAAGTTGATAATAATAAGTTGGGAACTTTATATAAAAATAAAAGTATATATATATATATATATATATATATATATATATATATATATTATCATTTTTATATATATTTATATCTTATTAGTATTTTATTAGTAACAAGATTGATATTAAAGCTTCATAGTTTATCAGTTAATTATCATATAGAATAAGTGAAACTTTAAATGCTCGATTATCAATTATTAGATACACGAATCACAGGCGATCATATAAATCGTAAGTTATAAAATAAAAGCTATTAAATTTTAGAAAATACTGCTAAAAAAATTGATAACAATTTTTATTATTATTTGATATTTCCAGAATTATTCCTTTGCAAAATTTGAATTTGGGAACACCTATATAACATATGTGTAATATACAAAGATAATACAGTTATTATTAATTATACAGAATAATCCATAATATACATATAAATAATTAATTTTATATAATTTTTTCGTAAAATAGAAATAATATTTTTGTTTTTATGAAATTAATTTAATAATATAAAAATAATGTTTTTATATTATAAATGTTTCGGTCATAGAATATTAATTTATAAAGATAAACATTTATAAAGATTAGTTTTCATTTTCATTATTACGCGATATCTATAGCAATTAGTATGTAAGTATGTATGTATCAGGCAGTAAGTCAGCTGTACGCACACACATACATGCGACAGACGCACGCGATCGTATCAGTGCGTGGCAGGCTCAGTCTCAGTTTGTCGCGTGTCTTGTTCATACGCGTAACAAGAGATTATCGCGTATTATTATAGCACGTTACTACACGTTGAAATTTTTTTTTGTGTACTATTTTTAATATATGATGTGCGGGAACGCAATGAGACGCAAATATAATGAGAAAAGCTTGCCTCTTTTATTATATTAGTATTTTAAAATACTAGTTACAGGTACAGTAGTTAATTAGCCAGAGGCGATCAATTCGTGAGCTGGTTGTTTTTTCATATCAAATGCGTTTTGCATGTGCGCTTTGATTAAATAATAAATGCCAGAGGCGATCAATTCGTGTGCTGGTTATTTCACACAAGATGCAATTTGCATGTGTGTAAAATAAATGCCAGAGGCGATCAATTCGTGAGCTGGTTGTTTTTTCATATCAAATGCGTTTTGCATGTGCGCTTTGATTAAATAATAAATGCCAGAGGCGATCAATTCGTGTGCTGGTTATTTCACACAAGATGCAATTTGCATGTGTGTAAAATAAATGCCAGAGGCGATCAATTCGTGAGCTGGTTGTTTTTTCATATCAAATGCGTTTTGCATGTGCGCTTTGATTAAATAATAAATGCCAGAGGCGATCAATTCGTGTGCTGGTTATTTCACACAAGATGCAATTTGCATGTGTGTAAAATAAATGCCAGAGGCGATCAATTCGTGAGCTGGTTGTTTTTTCATATCAAATGCGTTTTGCATGTGCGCTTTGATTAAATAATAAATGCCAGAGGCGATCAATTCGTGTGCTGGTTATTTCACAAAAGATTCAATTTGCATGTGTGTAAAATATATGCCATAGGCGATCAATTCGTGTGCTGATTATTTCACACAAGATGCAATTTGCATGTGTAAAATAAATTATAAAAACGATGATAAATATTTATTATCGTATTCATAAAGCTTATGATATGCAAAAAAATATTAAGAGAAAATCTCAATGCGAGGGTTATCTTTATTGCAGAGACAAAAAGAATATATGGTTGTGTCTCACAAGAATAGGCGATGGATGGGCCTACTCTTTATTTACAATATTCAAAATATTCGATTATTCAATATTCAAAATATTGTAAATTCATTATTTTATCGCGATTGAGATAAATATATAATGTATTGTAAATGTTTGCAAATTTATACTATAAATACATAAACATTTACATATATATATATATATATATATATATATATATATATATATATATATATATATATATATATATATTTATACATATATAAAATATTATATATACGTGTATAATATATTATATATATGTATACATAAACGTGTATATATAAAAATGTGGACACAAATGTCCAAATGGTATTTCTCTTAAAAAATATATAGAAGAGTACACGTTATTATGTAAGCAATATTCAAATTGTGTTCAATGCAATAAAGACACGCATATATATTTTAATATCACACGTTTAGATATGTTTGGATACATATGCGAGACGATAAATAAAGCAGTAAAAACATATTGTAATATTCTCATTTGAATATATGGAACACAATGCAAAAATTGCATCTTCTATTATGCATGTTTAAATTAATTGAATACTATCGATAATAGCGGAACTACAAATGCCGGTATTATCGGCAATTTTAGTTACGTTTAAATGAGGGCGCTAACCCATCGGAGTTCGCCAGTCACTTAAGGATCCCCTTAATGTAGGAAAATTTCTCATAAATTCTGAATCGCATAAGACAAACTTACATCAAAACAAGATATAAAAACTTGGCATGCCCAGGTCGCATTAAAACATATTATCTTAAATTTATTTGTGTTGTACAACATTTTATATTATGTGAAAATTAGTTGCATCAATCATATAATAAAAATATTACTACATTGAATATTTATATATGTTCGAGATCATGTTATTCGCGATTGAGCGAAAAGGCCCGATACAAAATAAACGTCGCTGCCCTTCGCGAAGGATTCAGAGACAAAATCGTAACCAACAAGTCGGCATAAAAACGATCGGCGGAAATGAGCGAATTTCGAGACCTGAATCCTTCGAAAAGAAGGCGATTTTATAAAAGCAAACCGACGGTCGCACTCGAGGCATTCCACTAAGAACAATCGACGCGTGTACGCTATTTTAGTGATAGAAATTTGGTTTCGTAGAGAAATATTCATATATTTCAGTGCCGTTGTGTGACTATCGGAGTTATTCCAAGACAGACGATTTATCGCTGTTTATTCGCCGCATGCGAATTACGATTACAGTCGTGTGACACGCGTAATCTGTCTTGTGACAAGTGTACATATTATAGTCGTTCTAGGATTAATCGCGTTTCGATACTCGCGGGTGTGTCTGTCCGTCGTCCGTCTCACTTCGCGCTCAACTTTCCGCGGCATGCTCGCTCGCGCGTCCACATCACATTTGCGCACAATATATTATATTAAATTTTATTAAGTTTTATACAAATAGCATATATACAAATTTACTAAAATTTTAATTATATATTATTTACATACATATTTATTTTTATTCCCATACTCCGATGGCAACAACGCTCAGCGCTTTTAATGTTGGTGATTGGTGGATCGAGTGTTCCTGCAGGGCGGGAACACTGCTCTCTATTTATATGGTGCTTAGTAGTCGATGGGTTACTCAGCAAGTTTAATGATAAGGGTTTCTTCGCGCAGGGATACGCGGATGATTTGGCAATCATTGTGCGAGAATCCTTTCTCGACACGCTCCTGGAGCAAGCAGAGGGTTCTCAGAGTTGTGGAGGAGTGGTGTGACAGCTCCAAACTCTTCGTTAATTCTCGGAAAACGGAGCTGGTCATATTCAATAGCAGATACAAGCTGGATACTGTTGTAGGACCCACCTTGGAAGGGGCGTATCCCATTTAGATACGTAACGATTGAACACCGCTCGATTGAACACGTATTATTGGACACGTTTTATTGGACACTGTTCGATTAGACACCGCTCAATTCGATACTACACGATTGAACACGCACATTGCACGATTGGACACGGCATGATCGGAGACTACACGATTGGATATGTACATTGCACGATTGGACACCGCATGATTGAACATTGCACTTTTAAGTTAGGAAATGAGGTTTTAATATAGATTTTACAACTTTTCACGCGAAGTGAGATTTCACATTAGTTTACAATTTTCCACGCAAAGCGAGGTTCAAGAAAAACCTATCTGTCTAATTTTAATGGTAGTGGAGCTCCACGTAGGGGAGGGGCGGTCATACTGCCTTTACGCATACACTTTTCAATGGGAAATGAGATTCCACATGGGTTACAATTTTGTTCAATCGTGCGGTGTCCAATCGTGCAGTGTCCAATCGCGCGATGTTTAATCATACGGTATCCAATCGTGTGATGTACGTATCCAAACATGTCCGATCGGGCAATGTGCGTGTCCAATCGTGCGGTATCCAATAATGCGTGTTCAATCGGGCAGTGTCCAATCGTTACGTGTCCAAATAGAGGTCACCCCCTTGGGAGGCATCAGGCTGACATCGGCCAAGTCGGTGAAATATCTTATAGTCATCCTGGACAGGCAACACCTGGAGAATCGGTGTAGGAGGGTGACCTCCTACTTCTGGCTGTG
The DNA here is from genome assembly GCF_021464435.1 of Cataglyphis hispanica. Classification (NCBI taxonomy): domain Eukaryota; kingdom Metazoa; phylum Arthropoda; class Insecta; order Hymenoptera; family Formicidae; genus Cataglyphis; species Cataglyphis hispanica. The sequence continues at coordinate 4,460,605 of NC_065977.1, read as the reverse complement.
CAGAAGATTCTTTGGTCAGATCTGGGACCTTAGGCCGGGAATGGTCTACTGGATTTACTCTGCTATCCTTATACCTAGGCTGCTATATGCTGCAGCAGTATGATGGCCTAGGTTTCAATTATTTTTGGCGAGGATATCGCTAAAGCATCTGAGAACTCTTATTCTAAGAGAGGCTCTTGGGGTTATGAAGACCATGCCAATTGCGGCAATGGGGATGCTGCTCGTCATTGAGTCGCTTTGCCATACGGTAGTCGCCGCGGCTGCATCGACAGCTGATCGTCTGAGAAGGAAAATGGAGGGCCCGGTACCCGGAACACTAAGCTTCCCGACAGAATCTTTTCCCATTCTATCTTCAGCAGGGCAACTAAACAAAATGTCAGCCATTAGAGCGCTGTTCAATGTATGCTTTCCGGAGCAAGAAGACTGGCCGAAGCTTAGGCCGCAGGGCCCTGTGCTAACGAATGGGCTCATTCTTTTCACCGATGGATGCAGGATCGGTTCGGATTCAGGGGCCGGGGTCTATTGTCGAGGGAAAGGGATTAACGAACAGATCTCACTCGGTAAATTTGCCACGGTCTTCCAGGTGGAAGTCCTAGTGGCGATCCTTTGCTGTGCATAGGAGCTTCTAGCTCGTGAAGAAAGGGGCAGACGCATCAGCATTTGCTAGGACAACTGGGCGGCCCTTAAGGCCCTTGGTGCTCATTGTTATCTCCAAGTTGTTCTGAGATTGCAGATGCACCCTGAGAAAACTTGCAAGAGACAATGAAGTCGCTCTGGTCTGGATGCCTGGGCACTCTGGTATCAGAGGCAATAAAACGCCGACCAACTTGCCAGAGCTGGCTCCAGGGGTGCCAGACTTTCTATCTTGCGCACGCATGCTTGAGACCATGTATGCACGTTGCTACGTGCGCAAGGCACCCAGTTTTGGAGGGTAAACGCTTTACGGTTAGATGATTAGTGTCACAGGCGGTTTTACACGCGAGTTCCTTACGTAGTTCGAAATGTGTCGGAGTTTCCATTTATGTGCCAGAAAGATAGGATTTATGTGCAATAAAGAATACAGGATTATCGCAGGGATGCAAAAGAAAGATGAAACAATAGTGCAAATAGTGCAATAGTGCAGCAATAGTAAAAGTAAGCAAACAGTGCAATATTTATTTTATTATTATTAATTAAATTTTTTTTTAAATTATGGAATTAAATGCTTTTAAAGGAGCCATTAAAAACAGAATACTATTAAATTTAATTTTGCATGGATGAAGAAATTTTTAAAAGATGATTGGCTCCCCATTCCGAAAATAATAAAGCTTTTTGTACTGCTGGCCAAACTGCTCAAGTGTCATAAAGCAAATTTGATTAAACATTCTCAATCGGTTAGGCCTGTAGAAAAGATTAATATTCAAAGCCTCAATTAATAGTAATAACAATTCATCGAATTCCCATAAAGAAAAAGTAAAACGCGCCAAAATAAAATCATCTAATTTTTTAGCTGAACATAATATCGGTTTTCAACTCGTAGATTATTTATTTTCTTTATTAAAAGATATTAATTTAGAGCCCGAATCTTATACAATTATACATTCTCTTTCTTTAAGCCGTACAAAATGTCGGAATTGTTGTTCAATGCATTGTTAAAAATATTATAGCAAAACGCAAAATAGAAGAACTAAAAATTTTGTAGACACGTAAATTTTCAATTTTAATTGATGAAAGTACTGATATCACAGATACAAAATTGCTTTGTTTATTATCTTTCTTCTTTTATAGTTCAATATCTTTCGCCTACAGATAAAAAAATTAATACAAAATTATTAGAATTGATATCATTAGATGCTACGGATTGTACAGCAAATAAATTTTTTGAAACATTTAAAACAATATTTGAAACAAAACAAATTCCTTTAAGTAACGTTGTTGGTATGACTAGTGATAATGCTTTTGTTATAATAGGATATAATAATTCGTTTTTCTCACATTTAAAATCTGAAATACCCGGTTTAATATTAATAAATTGTATAAGTCATTCATCTGCAATTATAGCCAGTAAAGCTTGCGAAGAATTGCCACAATCGTGTGAGCATTTAATTAGAGGTTTTGCTACATATACTTCTGGTAGTGCAAAAAGAGGTTTTGCTACATATAGTTCTGGTAGTGCAATTTTAAGCGAATTCCAAGATTTTTTTAATGTTGAAAGACACAAAATTCTAAAATTATCTAATACAATATGATTAGTATTACATAAATGTGTTACGTCCTGGCGACTCCACGATTCCTTTCTTCCGCGAAGTTGCGGCAATCGTCTATTGGTGATAAAAAATGAATCATTTAATAAATAAAGCATTCTACGCTACGCGTTTCGTAAACTCTTAGTCACTTGTAAATAACCGTATGAGAAACCGTGAGAAAGACGCGAGAAGATCGGTGATGAAACCACGCCGATTCTATCGAATAAATAAAAATTGTTAAATATCCCTTGCAATAGAATTTTCTGGCGGAAGAATAAAACAATACCGAGAAGATAATAAATTTTTCTAACGAAATACTTAACAAATAAAGCCGTACCATTTGATAAAAGTAATCATAAGAAAAATAAATTCTTTCTTAATTATGAAGAAATAAGATTTTTTCTAATCAAATCACGTGCACAAGTGTCCGTCAAGAAAGGCAACGATCAAGGGACTTTAAATCGATATTAGATTCACCAATCGACGATCACCGCGAGTTAAAAACGAAAAAGTAGGAGAAACACCCCGCCTAATGAGGACACTGGGATAATTTCTAATTCGTCAATCCCTACTTTAAAAAATTAAAACACACCTTTGAAAAAGCCCTATAAAAAGTGCTACTCAAGAGTCCTCGCTCTTTTTACTCTCCTTACGCTCATTACGTTCAAATCACAGTTCAAATCATCGGTCAAAATCTTTTCTCAAGTGCGACTTTTATTTTTCTATAAATTTTTATTCTGTGATTCAATTTCATCGCGAAAGTGCAATCAGTGTTTTCCCTGGGCGGCGTCGTTTCCGAGCAACCAGCCTAACCACTACTAAAAATAAGTCTCAACGAATTTTCTTCACGCGATCTTAGATATTTATTATAGTTTTTTCTTCCTGGGTAGTGAGCGAGATATTCTTGTGCCTTATGGCTAAAGAATTTCGTCCGCGAGCTAAGCGCACTTGTCGGGTCCTTCACGGAATCAGGAAAATTCGGGCGCATATTACGGAGGAGACGTTCGAGACAGTCACATATTACGTCACACAAATCATAGACAATTTGGCCGCGGCACAAGACATAATTAATAATATCAAGCGTATTTTTGACGAGCGTTATACAGACATCAACACCGACACAGATTTCAATAGTTCACATACATTCTCTCTCTCTCTCTCTCTCTCTCTCTCTCTCTCTCTCTCTCTCTCTCCTCTCTCTCTCTCTCTCTCTCTCTCCCCTCTCTCCTCCCTCTCTCTCTCTCTCTCTCTCTCTCTCTCTCTCTCTCTCTCTCTCTCTTCTTCTAATTCCCAGGTACATTCTCCAACATTGACTCGCCCGCATTCATCTCCCTTTCTCTTTCCTTCTTACGCTCCTGCACATTCTCCATCCTCTTCTCCCCGATCATTGGGATCCGTTTCAACAGTGATCCTAATTAATGATTCTCCTCCCCCAAGTCCTATCCCTTCAGAAGAAATTCTAAGAGCGATCCAAGAAGCCTGCGACGACCTTCCGAATCTTGACGATCCCTCCATACATCCACCTGGATATCACCCCTTAAATCCTGTAATTATTTCCTAGTTTTATTTTTTCAAATCATTAACTCGTTCCGTATAATAATAGGCGTAGTAAGCTTTAGAAAAAACCTAATTTAACTAAGCGAGCGACCATTTTTATATTTGCGACCATTCTACACACACACATGTTTTATTTAATTTTATGTACCTATTAACAAAATTATTGTATAATAACCAGTCAGAATTAAATATTAACGATAGAATATGCTCCCTTACTTACTCTGACCGATGTCTTCCGCATAAATATAACACTCGCGAATAAATGAACACACAACATATACACTCACACATACGCTCAAATAAGATTAGTTTTCTTATGTACATGTATAGATCTAACTTTTTCTTATATCTTTGAATAAATCAGAATGTTTAATAATTAATTAAAAATATTTCTTTTACCCTCTTCTCTCATGTCCAAAATAAAAGGTCCCATCCTGAATAATAGGGATTCAATTTCCTGATTAAAAAGGACCATCGAACGTTCGAACAAATAGAGTAACAGCGACCTAATCGTTTACCTGTTTTCCGAATCTTCGAGTTCACTCGACCCGATTCTTACTTCCGTAAGGCATTTAATTTCGGGATATTTAAAATAGTTATTGCGTCCTTCCTTGCGACTCATCCTTCCGAGAGTCTGGACTTAATATTCTATTTTAAATTTATTTAACAGTTGTTGCGCTCTTCCTTGTGACTCATCCTTCTGAGCGTCTGGATGTAACAAATGTGTCGTAAGATTTTTCGATAATTGGGAAGTGTTAAAACAATATTTTATTTTTGCAGTACTCGAAAATAAATTACAATCCGCGGAAACTATTTCAACATATTTATACAATAATGTAGTTAAAACTTATTTATTATTTTTTTAAATATTCTTTAAATTTTTTAATTTATTTAATGCTCTTTTTCAATCGCGAAAACTTTTAATTCACAAATTATTTGTTAATAGTCAGACATTAATTTCTCAAATAGCTAGCAATTTTTTAACACCTGAAGCTTTGAATAATATTTATTCATTAAATTTAGACGATATTACAAACATCCAAAATGTATATCTAGAACTCGAATGTGAAAAGTTTTTAGAAACAGAATATTTAGATTTCGCGCAAGAAATTCGTATTAAATGTTTGCAATTTTATAAAACAGCGCTTAAAGAAATGATTAAACGTTTGCCATGCAAAAATTCTTTTTTGGAACATTTATCTTTTTTAGAACCAAATAATACACTTTATAACAAACAATTAAAATTAAAGATCTTTCACATATTGCAGCTAGTTTTGAAAATATTAATCTTTTTCAATTAGCCTACAAATGGAGAATTTTACCGTTTAATAATGAAGATTTAATAATGAAGAAAAAATTCAATTAGCTTCTTTGGAAAAGGACCAAATGTAAAAAAAAATTTTAGACACTAAAGATTTTAATGGAAAAAAATTATTTCCAATTTTAGAATATTTAATTGAAATAGTATTTTCTTGGCCGCATTCTAATGCCGAAGCTGAGCGCATATTTTCAATGGTTACGGATAAAAACTAAAAAACGAAACCGGTTATCAAATGAAACTGTTTCCGCTATTTGTACAATTCGATCAACTTTTCGATAATAAAAATTATTAATAATAAATATATATAATTAATAATAATAATAATTGTATATCTTTTCACGTCGAACCTAGACATTTGGAATTATATAATAGTCAAAATATATATTCTGAAAAAAGTGTTTAAATTTTTTTTAAATAGTGCTTAAATTTTTTTTATATTTATGCATGTATCATATTTGCTTTTTTATATATTATGTATTTTTATATATTATATATTATGAACATTATTTTAGTTGCATTCATTTAGCCGATTTTCCCCTATTTGCATGCTAATTATAATAATATTCATACTATTTTATATAACAATTATTTTGTTTCACAGATTTTATTTATTTATAGATTTCATTTATTCACATACATAATAATATTATTATTTTGTATTGTTTTAGAGTTCTGTTAAATATATAATAAATTTAATGATGTTATTTGTGTTATATATACAGGGTGTTCAGCGTCAATCGCATTACCGATCGTGTGCAGGTAGAGCAGTCTACCTGCACACGACCGGTGATGCGATTGACGCAGGTAGAGTCTAAAATTGAAGACAAAAGTCCTGTACCACTTTGCTATTTTTGTAATAATTTTCGAGAAATTAATTAAAAAGATCGACCAATTCGCGTGAGTATAAGCGCGCAATAAAAAAGCCCATTGATATGTGGTTGCTAGGACGCGAGAATCAATTGTTATGTATCGCTCGTATGTAACCGGTGTCATTTGTAGAGAGCTCCTCCCAAAATTTTGTTGCGTGCCTAGCGACCACAAACTTTTGGGTTGTTTTTGGGCCGTCCTTTCCCTCCACGCGGTTGTATTCACGCAAATTTTTCACGGTCGATTTTTTTAAATTAATTTCTCGAAAATTATTGCAAAAATAGCAAAGTGGTACTTTTCTCTTCAGTTTTACCTGCTCTACCTGCGCACGACCGGTCATGCGATTGACGCCGGACACCCTGTATATATATATATATATATATATATATATATATATATATATATATATATATATATATATATATATATATATATCATCATAATAAATTTTATTTATTTTGATTATATAAAAATTATGTTTTTTTTTATCTTCCCTTTTTTTCTTTTTCTCAGAGCTTTTATATTAAGGGATAATGTTTTAAAAAATAAAGAATTTTATATATAAAAATAAATAAATATTTGATTTTATACTTAATTTATACTTATCAATTTTAATTATGTACATTGATTATATATATATATATATATATATATATATATATATATATATATATGTTAAATAATATTTAATTTAATATTTTGTAATTGCTGTTTTTTATAATTTTATATTTCATACAAATATTATACAATTCATATATTATACAATTAAGGGTCCGTAATATATCTTATTTTTCGCTATAACGCTACTGTGATGTAATTTACGTCATACATCCGCAGGATATCAAGTCTGGCACCACTGGCTGGCTCGAAGACTGCGTTGGTGGGACCGGAGCGAGCGGTCGACATCGCCTGCAGTCTAGACAAGAGGGAAATCAGTCGCTGGCTGCGGAATAAGTACTTGGCTTCCTGAAGAGGCGGAATTAGATGCAGGCAGGCAAAGGCTCTCCTCGGAGATTCCCCGAGAGACGGCCTCACCAGCTGTATCAAAAAGCTAAGTAGAGAGGCTGGACAGGACATTCTCACGGACATTCTCACGGGGCACGACACTCTCAGCTACTATTTACATAAATTGGGCATCGACGTGAGGCCCAATTGCAGGAAATGTGACGCACCGGAGGAAACCTGTATGTGCTGTGTGACTGCCCAGCCTCTATGTGCTGTGTGACTGCCCAGCATGCCAGAATAAGAATGCGACTGTTGGGTTCTGCTTTTCTGAAACCCCAGCAGATAGGTGATCTCTTGGTCAAGGCTCTCCTCTTTTGGAAGAGTTTGGGCCTGAACTGAGGGGTCGCTTATTGGAGAGACAGAATGGACTTTGTCTGCGTGCCGTAGGTGGAGCTTCACTACTTTGAAGACCGCCTTTCAACTACCATTTCTATTTCTATTTCTATAGTTTAATTCTCAGAGAACAGCTATTCTGCGTGTTAAAAAAATATTCTTATTTCCTTTTCATTACGTCCTCCTCACATTCATATTGACTTTACTTTTCTGTTCTTTTATTGTATCTGTATTCTTTATTGTATTCTGTTCTTATATACCTCTTAATTATAATGTATGACTTTAGATTTAAACTTAAAATTAAAAAAGACAATTCTTTTGAATGAAAATTGAAGTGCAATTTTTGTCGCAAATTTTTCTTTTCTACATCTCATCGAAATTAGAACTTTCTGGATTTCTTATATTTCCTCAAATATTTGTTTAAGTATATAATAAATTTTATATTATATATTTATTGTAGTATATTCTTTTGTGGTATATATTCTTTTTATATAATTTATCTTATTTTTCGGAAAGATAATAAATTATTTACAATTAAATGGAAAAACTGGCAAATAAGAGCCAAGGAGCAGGTTTTAATGTGTGATCTTATTATTGTTACATTTTAGTAAGAAATGTGTATTAAAAATATACATTTTGGACTGTTTTTTTATCCATCTTTAGCATAAATATATAAAGATTATGCTAATGATCATCATTATATTGTAAATCACTGGATATACGTATGGCAATGACGTTTAGATGTTGTCCACTAATTTGTACAAACTCTAATTTGTAACAACTCTCGCGGATTTTAGTGAGTCTTCTTTTTTGATCATCGATTTTAATTTAAAATTGGATTGCAACAAATATTGTGTATGTCAAGTTTTAAAATACCGAACGTACTAAATCTAAAACACATTTTTAGAACACATTTGTTATTAAAGTTTAATATGAATAAGTTCGCAAACCAATACCCGCACTCTTGACTCTTATTTGCCAATTCTCCTATATAATTGTTAGCACTCTGAGTCTATTGCTGTTATTATACAATCAATTACATTACAGTTTTTCTATTTTAATAAAAGAAAAAAGAAAAGAAAACTATAATTACACACAGCAAACTTCTTTATTATTCCCACAATTATTAAAAATATTAAACGCATGCATCATTGTTAAGTCTTGATAGAGATCAGATTTTTAATAATTAAAAATCCGAATTTCTTAATTAATAACTTTTATAAACATTAACTAGTCGGTTTCAAAAGATTAATAAAAATGTTAATTCAAATGTGTTGAAGTTAGTGCATATTAATTTGTAATAGAAACATCAGCACAGCTTCTAAAGGTCTCTTGTGGACCGCAACCCATGCCTTGTTTTCCATTTTCACAGGTGCCCCAGGTGTTTCCAGTGCGATAGTTCCATCTGAATCATAAAACATATATAAATTTTATACTTATTTGTAAATTATTCTAAAATAATATATTAAGAAAAATTTAATTTTATTAAATAATCGTATTTATACATCATACACATATATATATATATATATATATATATATATATATATATTTATATTTATATATTTATATAAAAATGTATTTATTATGAAATTTATAAAATAGATAATATTTTTTCACAAATCGAGCAATTCTTGATGAATATAAATTAAAATCAATCATCTTGTAAAGTTCTTGTAAAAAGAACCGGATAAAATTCCGAAAATGCAAAGCCTCCGATTAAGCTAAAAATTTAACCAAAACTTGTCCTTGACTTGAGTATAAAGCACCTTGAGGGTTTTTTGCCGACGAGGCCCCATTTGTCTCCTATGTTCCATCAAAATTCCAAATATTTTTACTGTATATCTTCGAAAATATTGATTTTAGAAAAGAAAAATTTCAAACAAAAAATGAACCTATTAAAAAACTGAAAAGGTTATTATGTTTCATATAAATCCATTATTTTAGGAGTTACGCGATAAAATAATAATTTCAACACTATCGTGTTACACACTGCCTCCACGCAATTTTTTAATGCGAAGTGAGGTTCCACATGAGGATTTACAAATTTTCACGCGAAGTTAGGTTGAAAACGAAAAAAACCCTCAAGATGCTTTATATTCAAGTCAAAGACAAACTTTGGTTAAAATTTCAACGCAATCGGAGGTTTATCGTTTTCGGAACTGTACTCAAAGAACCTAACTAGAAATGATTTTTGTAAAACATAATTTTAGTAAAATAAAAATAAACGACATGTCTTTTTGTTTCACATAAACATATCATATTTGCATATCCTATCTAAATTCAAATAATTGAATATCTTCAAAACTATTATTATTCTAAAACTACTTATTATAAAATGTTTCAAATAAAAATGATTGTTACTTACGAAAGGTATTAATTTTTTATTTTTATTTATGTATATCCTATTATAATTAACATAGTTTTATTGTATATAAAGGCATTATATATTGTACGCATTATATATTGTATATAAAGGCAATTACCCTCCATTCCCTATCCCATTTCCATATATGAAAAAATTAAGAGAAAATCATCAAAAATCAATAATTTTAACATTTTATAAAAATATATAATCTTGCAAAATATATCTGCTTTTCAATAATCTATTTTTATATTTTTATAAATTAAATATGAAATGAATTGATTGATATAAAAATTAGATAATTCCACTAAAAAAAATATTTATATATTGCAGATGTTATACTACGCTTGTATAAATATATCATTAATAGATAGATTCCATTGACTAATTTATAAAAAATGTAGCAAACATTTAGTGGAAGAATAATTACTTTATAAGATACTATAAATATATCATAGAAAATATTAAAGTAGTAATAAATCGGCAATGTACAACATAAATTATCTAGATATTTTATTTCTATAGATGATTGTGAAATTGTGAACATTAGAAATAATAGATTTCCGAAGATTCTCAGTACAAAGATATTCAGTACAAAGTAGCGACAACAATTATAATCGAAATTATTAAAACAATTTTAGAAGTGAATAAACATAACAATATACTTTACAAAATACTTTACATTTTATGTCACAAATAGCATAAAATATAGAATAAATTATAAAATAAATTATAGAATATTTTGCAAACTATTGGTTTTTTGATAATTCTAATTTAATATTTTTATTTATAAAATAATGAAAAGAAGCGATCTTCTCGAGATGCTCTATAATATTATGCGACAATAATATATTATATTATTATTAGTAATACATTATTATTAATAACATATTATATTATATTATTATTTTTGACCACATAATTAATTTATATTAATAATATATTATATTATTATATTATCAAGTATGTTAGTTATGGTTTATTTCTGACCTGAGTACGCAATGTTCACATGTGAGATCTTTTGGTAGAACCAGTTTGATGACGTATTCTTTTGGTCCGCTAACAGGGAATTTGTAACCGCTACCGTCCGCTAATAAAAGACGATGCTGATCAAAGCACTTTTCTGTTTCCAATTCCGTCTTTGTTTTCAACTCGCAGAGGCTGAAGTCGAAGTTACCCAAGTGACTGGCTGTGAGACGAACAGTTACATCGATAGTAGAGCCTGCTTTGTATCTATATGCAGTGATATTTTCATATAACATACATTTTCATATAATATTCAATGATAGCTTAATTCATAAATCAAAAAAATAAATTGACTTTATAATAAAATATCGGAATTTGTGAAGTTAGTAGGTTTGGCTTTCCATTTGACTCTAGATAGTGACTACTTACTTGGCATTATATAATTTTATTTACATTTTTATAATAAATAGCTAATTTTTAAGTAATATTTGATAGTTGTTTAAACCTGTTTTCCACAATACGATTTTTTTGTGCAGAATAGCATATATGATTTGCTGCCTTATGCTTTACATCGTAAAGCTAAGCTGAGCACGCTGCAGATTTTTGCTTCACACGGAGCAAAGTTGGCTTAGCGGATGAAAATTGCTTAGCTGATGGTAATTTATGCGCTGCTCCTAAAAAAAAATTGTTGCGAAAAGAACGCTGTACGCAGGAAAAGTATAGGAGCTTTTCTTCTTTTGTTAATTTTAAAGTAGTTCTTCAATTTTTATTATAATAATTCTGAGATTTTATCGCATATAAGAAATTTTTTCCTATACGTCAATGAGACTTATTATTTGTTCTCTGGATCACTTTGACGATTCTTCCATTTTTCGATTTGCCAGGATTCAGGAAATCAACCAACAGCGGGCACACAATGATAAAACAACAAGATTATGTCAATATTATCATGTGAACTCACTAGTTCTCATTGGCTGCTTTGCCTAGCAGCAAAATACGCAGAGAAAATAGCTCGTTCTATCGGGTAAAATTGTTAGTACTGCACGCAGCATTACTTGCAGCAAATGAGTTTTTTTGCTGCGTAGTCTGCATGGGAGCTGGCAAAGTTCCACGCAAGAAAAACTCGCACGAAAAATCACATTGTGGAAAACAGTTTAATTTTAGATAACATTCTATTATTTGCACATTCAAGTTTGGATTGTTTTTTTATGTACTTGGCATGCGTTTTTTATTTTTTTTTAGAAAAATTTTATTAAAAGTTGTATATATAAATATACATACATATGTGTATATATATGTATATGTGTATGCACATATGTGTGTGCATATGTGCTTGTCTGTTTGAGTACATCAGTGCTATTCTCCATTTATTACTTGTTAGTAACGAGATGCTGGATGCGCGTACTATATTATTGTATACGAGAATATCTTTTTGACTTTATCAAATATATGATTTTAATGTACATAAAAATAAATTACAAAAATTTTAATGTTATAAATTGATATAATTGCAAAGCGGTTGAGAGAAAACTTTAAATAAAATATCACAAAAATATGTGAATTATATAAACAAGATAATATATATTAATTTAGTGTAAAAATAAAAAATATAGCAATATTTTATATCAATAAAATATCAAAGAAAAACTGGTAATTTTGAGAATTTTTGCGGTGCTTTTAGAAAAATATTGCTTATTGTGATATTTGGGCATTTCTATATATGAATTCGATTAGCAGATAGCAGGTAGCGAGTAGCGGGCAACGGATAACAGGTAGATACTCCTCCACGATCCTAAACACAGATTTATTTCAGGGATCTGGCGTCTCTGTCCACAACTCTTGATTTCTCCCTTCCTCGAAGAGAAATCATGATCCTAATCAGTATTCTACTCATCATTACATTATCCTTCCTTATCCTTATCTTACATTATTTTTCTTTATTAATGGGTAAACCGCTGAGGGCATTATGTGTACAGATATTGGAGGCATTGATAACCATTACTACGCATTAGTAGGACATTAGTGGGCATTAGTAGGCATAGTGGATAATATTAGGCATTGCTTGGGCATTACTTAGGCAATACTAGAATAGGCATTGCTAGGACATTAGTGGCATTACGTAAGAATTTCGGCAGTAATGCCCAGAAATTGGGCATTAGTAGTCATTGATGTACATGATTTTGGTCAGCGATTTACCTCTTGCTCCTTACCCATGAAGGAAAGCAAATAGGGAAATCACCTTCATTAACTTTTTTAAGAAAACACTGGCTTCACTTAAGATTAAATATTCCGAAGATTTAAACAGCTCTCTAATCGGATTTTCGAAGTTTCGGGAATTGATTTTGAACGATGCTACAAGATACGATAAATATACGCCAAAAATCCATATAGGCATCTGAAATGTTCAGGACTGAAAGGACTGACATACAAATCGGGAAGCTTCAAATCATCGAAAAAAAAAGATCTGCTTTGCAAGCTGATATATTGGGATATATTGGGATTATGCAAAACACATTGAAAGGGAGCGGAACATTTCACTACAAGATTGGGAAATACAGTATATTTCTCAAGATACAATAGTAGCCAACCAAATATACAATAATAAGCCAGCCGTAATGGAATAGCATTAGTATTATCAAAACGGACAAGCAAAACGATTCTAGAATATAAAGAAAATGAGGGATTATGTCAATGAAAATCAGATCATACCCAATTAATATCAACATAATCCAAGTTTATGCTCCAACTTCAGATTCAATAGAGGAAATGATACAAGAATTCTACGAATACTTAGAAAACACCATCAATGAGATATTTGCGTCCGAGATTCTTATTGTGCATGGAGACATGAATGTAAAAATAGAGCGGACAACAAGGATCAAAAATTTTGAGATATAGTTGAACATTTTGGCTTGGACACGAGAAATGAAAGAAAAGAGCGTACTTTAGTTCTGTCAGGAACAACTAACCATTGCAAACATGTTTCAACATTACATGAAATGATTATATATATAGAAATCACCCGATGATACAGAAATCAGATCGATTACATCGTGGTTAGATTACGATGGAAATCGTTTACTCTATTGTAGAGCCGACTCTGATGCTGATTGCGGATCTGACCATCAATTAATGACAATGAAGTTTAACGAAGGAGACAGAAAGTAATCAAGAGTTGACGCGATAATTTATGCATATGTTTTATTATAATCAAATTATATTCATATTTTAACTTAGTGATAGAAGACAATCACAAAAAGCGTACGATTCGGTCCTTTTTTGGACTATCTTTAGCGAAATTGTAAAATATACGGAATATATTATATTAAAAATGTAACAACAATAATACGCAGCACAAAAGTGAATTACTCATGTTGTTAAAAGGTAAATGTAATGGAATGGAATTTTGATACAGAAAGAGATTGTCTGATAAAGTGTACTACATTAATAAACAATTGGTAATGTAAATATACCGAACTTGTACGAGTCAACCATGTTGTACAGAAGGCAAATGTTACACACGGATGTTTGGGACAGGATCTCTTTCTGTTTGTAAATGGAGACAATATTGCAAAGAATTCTATATATAATAATAAAGAGAAGGAAGTAGTAAACGAAGCAAGGGAAGAACAGAAAACAAATGCTGAAAATGAAATAGAATCTAACATCCTAAAAATTGAAATTGAAAATATCATAAAGCACCTCAAATTAAATAGAGCTTGGGAACTTACGGCATTCCTGTTGAAATGATAAAACTGTTGGAAGATAACAAAACAATTAAAATAATTCCCAGCATCTGCAATAAGGTGTGACAGAATGCCTAAATGGCCTAAATAACCTAAAGATTGGACTAGATCAGCATTTATCTCAATAATAGAAAAAGGATCCAATATCAAATATCGAATTTATTATCGAACAATATCATTAATTTCACATACCAGTAAGATATTACTGAGAATAATTGTTCAAGGCTACAAAAATACTTAGTACCATAGATTTCATCCGGACAAGCAGGCTTTTATAAAAGGCAGAGGAATTAGAGATCAAATATTTAACATTAGCCAATTAATAGAAAAAGCGTGAGAAATTAATACACTTATATTCTTGTGCTTTACAAATTACAAAATAATCTTTGATTGTGCGTTGGGACAAATTATGTGCTATAATGAGAAAAATAGGGATTTCAAGTCATTTAATGTCTCTTAGCAATTTATATGAAAACAACGAGACATTATTAATAATTATTTGATTAATTAATTATTTGATAACAGAAAGATAGATCCATTCATCAAATATAGAAGAGTGTATCAAGGTTGTATATTGTCATCCAGAACTATGACAGGAGTGTGCAAATCAATGAGAAGAAATTTAATAATCTTAGATATGCGAATGACATAACCCTAATAGCAAAAGATGAAACGGAAATTGCAAGAATGTTTAAATTAATTGCAGATAAGCCTAGGGATTAGAAATAAATAAGATCAAACTTATGATAGTTGATGGAAGTAACAATTGACAAATGTACTCCCCGAAATCGGAATAATAAAGGATTTTATATAAGGTTTTTAATATCCAATAAGGGAGGCTGCGAAACGGAAAGTAGAAGTAGTGGTTTGAGATGTGGTGCTGGAAGAGAATGCTCCGCATGCCATGAACGATAAGAAGAACGAATCTATCAATACTCAATGAATTTGGGATCAGCGATTAGCTGTCCATTGTCTCGCAAGCATGTTCTGCAATGCTTCACGTAACTAAAGGAGACTAAGACAAATTAGAAAAACTAATCTTTCAAGATAGAATAGAGAACAAAAGATCGAGAGGAAGATCCCCGTCACGATAGTTGGACAAGTGAGAAATATTACAGGACAATCATTACTAATCTCCGCGAAGCTGAGGACAGACAAAGATAAAAATCAAGGTTCAGCAATATTCATAGCCATCACGATTCTTTAGACATGAAGATACGATGAAAAAGAAAAGAACGCTTGTGAGACAAAATGCCGCGTTCCTAATTATATGTATCTAACGACTCGTTATTAACATACGAGCAGTGAATAGAGAGCAATAAGCGTGAGTCACGGAATCGGGCCGAAATGTACAGGTGCAGTACTTATATACATGTAATGACAATAAGGTTAAAATTTAAAATAAATTTTAATGCAAAAATTGCTGTACTGACTTATTGCACATGTAGGATTGTTACAAATATTTTTCTAACATAAAAATTTACAAATAACTCTAGACATGAGTACTGTTCTAAATTGTGTCAATGTTAGCTATTAATATTAGGCCAATGATCAAGTACAAGAGTGTAACTTTTAAAATAATTTTACTAAAAAAATTAAAATTTTTTATTTTTTAAATTTTATTAAAGCTTTGAAATAATTAGGAATAGTCAAAAACTCTTGATAAATCCTGTATGGAAAAATCAAATATTAATCTAAAAATAGATACCATAATTTTTTAATTTAAGAATTGTGCTTTGTATTTTAAGTGAAAATTTAGATATAAGACAATTGCGCCTATACATCGCATAGCAATAAGTGATGGAATTAATAAATACTATTACGTTCTAGCAACTCTACGATTCTTTCCTTTCGTGAAGTTGTGGCAATGATCGTCTATTAGTAATAAAAATGTATCATTTAATAAATAGAACATCTTGCACCATGTGTTCCCATAAAAACTTAGTCATTTGTCAATAATTATATGTATCAATAACCGTGGAAGACAAAAAAAGATCGGTGATGAAATCACGCCGATCTTCTCAAAATAAATAAAAATCAGTAGATATTTCTTACAATAGAATTTTTCGGCGGAATAAAGTAATACGAAAAAGACAATCATTTTTCTTTTTAATGAAATGCAAATAGATCAATAATGATAAAATTATCTTAACAAAATGCTCAATAAATACAGTCGTATTAATATCGATAGAAAGTAATCATAAGGAAATAAGATCTTTTCTAATCAGATCACGCGCGAGAATCCTCCAGGAAAAGTAATGATCAAGGGATCTTTGAATTTTAATTCGTTAGAATTTAGAAAGACCTCATTCTTATATTGTTTTATTTTTGAAAAAATTTTGGAAAAACTTCACTTTTAGAATTAAAATATATCTCCAAAAAGAGAATTATAAAAAAGGAACCTATAAGACTTGAATCATTATTATTTTACAAGTCTCTATGTTCTATGTATCATGATTCCAGTTAGTTACTTGTGCAACCAATGTCCTCACTTGGCATCATCTTCAATCTCCAGAGCAATCTATCTGCAAACACGAATCGAACATCGGACTGATATGAGACTCAAAATGAAACACTGCACTAATTCCTCCGACTTCGAATCACTATTTTAAAAAAATAATTAAATTCTGAAAAAGGACAATCAGAGCCAAGCTCAATTTATAGAGCGTAAGCAATTTATTTAATATACGATGTTCTATATAAAAATAGAATTGAAACGGATGTTTTAGCCTTTTTTGGGGCCATCTTTAGTGTAAACATAAATATTTTGTATATATAAATTCACATCGCACGTTCTTATCTAATTAGGCGGTTGCAAGAAAGAAATAACTAAATAAAACGCTCGCATGGTCATGATAGGTTAAATCAATAAATTATTAATTAAAATTGATGAACTTGGTCAAAAAATAAAAGAAAAAAATAAATAAATAGTTAAAAAGTAAAAGTGGAAACATGGTCGCGAATTAAAAATTAAGTAAATAAATAATTAAAAAGTAAAAAGGTATATAAATATAAAAATAAAAATTAAATGATGAATAAATAAAAGGCGGAGATTTCTCACATCATTATGTGTTTTTTGAAGTTATTAAGACGATGACCCATTCTTCGAATGTTGAATCGAAAATTAGGATCCAAGTTAATAATGATCATATTAAATTGTCAATTATGCAGAGTCAGACAATGATCCGCACAAAGTAGTGAAACTTAATTTAAAATTGTGTGTAGAAATTTAGCGAGGTAAACTCCACAGTGTTTAAAACGATAATTATCACTCATCACTTCATTCGACCTGAGTCCGAACTTCTATAGGCGCTTAAGGATATTTTGAATGTTCAATAGTAGCAAAAAATTGTCAAAATTAAAAAGAAAATGTGTGTTGTTTTTTACGTTTATACTGTTTGAAAAATTAAAAAAGAAATCCGGGTTATGAAAAAAATTAAAGTATCACAAAATAATATGGATTTTGACGTTTCCGTAAAAGAAAATAGTTGTAATTAATATTTTTCCTAATTTATAGCGAAAACTTTTGATCATGAATACCCTCTGAAATCAACTGCAAAAAACAATGAAAAACGAGCAATTTGCAGAAAGAGAAAAAGAGACCGATAACAATTTTCTACAATTTTTAGTAAATAACTTTTAAACGAATAAGTAGATCTAAATCAAGTTTAGTACAAATATTTATTAGAATTTCTATAATATATATGAAAATTTTTATTTCATTGGTAATATTTTTTCCTTGTCAAATTTCTCAATAAGTGCTACAATAGGCGTTTATGCATAAGAGTCAACAGTAACTTTAAATTTAAATAACTTCCAAACCATTAAGAGAATTGTACTCAGTTTTTGTACAAATATTCAGAAGAAATAGTAGAACAATCTATGAAATTTTAATGCTTTTGTTAGTATTTTGATATATGATACATACATCCTTAACTTCGGGATAATAAAAGACAATTGTTTTGCTTTTTCTTTGATTCATTCTTTTTCGAGTCTGAACGTAACATTATTAAGACACAATACTATACTAATATTATCTCTTGCAACAATATTTGTCCACATATTTTTTTTTAATTGAATATTATCTGATTGTTTTAATTAATAATAGACCAACAACAATCTGCCTAAATTTGTCCGTCACTATATGTGTCATGTATGTGTGTGTGTGCGCGCGCGCGCGCGCGCGCGTGTGTGTGTGTGTGTGTGTGTGTGTGTGTGTATTGCGCTTTTGGCCGATGTTAAATTAATTTAATATGGCAATTTTTATATTGATTTATATTGATTTTTATAAATCAATATAAAGCTTCGTTAATTTAAAAAAATAAATTATAATTTTGTATTAAAAATATATTTAATTGCAGTACGAACATCATCCTTTCTTTTGGTCTACAAAAAATATTTGCAACAAATATTTTGCAAATAGTTACTTATAGAACTTATATTAACAAAATAATCAATAATTATTTAAAAAATTAGACTTTTCTCTTTAAAACTAGAAGCTTGTCATTTATTTATATTTATAATATAAATATTTTTTTTTATTTGAACTGTGTGTGTGTGTGTGTGTTAGAATGATATTATTATATATATGACTCACTTTTGAACGATGATTCCGGTTCCATAAATCCCACCATTTTCGTTTGGCCGTGGTCGAGGTAGAGAATAATCGTCACCGCATTCTCCGCATTTGCCCCCATTTTTTATGTGCTGAATCTACAATTTTTATTTTTTTTATATAATTAAGTTATATCTGTTTATTCTTATTTCTCTCTATATTTTTTCTATTCTTTAATAATAATATTCTGTGAAAATTACAATAAATTCATTAAAATGCAAATAAAAATGTTTGAATAATTATTAAATTAATTTCAATATAAATCAAAATTTTCAATAAAATAAAATTAATAATAATATAATTAATAATACTATAAATATTGAGAAAAATCTATTGAATACTCCTAAAAACTAATAAACTTAACAAAAACGATAAACTTACGAAATGTTTTGTTTAAAAATTTGCAATATTTTACTTTTAAAAATACTTGCAAGTATTATTTATATAACCATGAAGGAAGAGAAAGGAGAGTTATCTAGATTAGAAATGGTCACGAAAAATGTTCCATATTGCCAAATAGAATAACTTGGACATTTCATCGTCATCTTGAATATTCTAGCTTGAATATGTAATGTTACGTTTAGTTGTATTAGTAATTAGTAAGTGTGTTGGCGACAAACTATTTCCTAAATTACTACACAACTAAACGCAACACTATCTAACTATATACAAATATTAAAGATGGCAACGAAGTAATCCAAATTATTCCATTTAGTAAACTTGGCCACATAAAGAATATTTTTCCTGATCACTTTTTTCTCTCTCTACTCTATCGAGATAACTTTCCTTACTTTTCCTTCATGTATTTAACTAGTTAAATAAAATTTTAAATTTAATTAAGTTTAATAAAATTTTAATGCATGTGTGTATAAAAGCTGTTAATAAAATTATTAAACAATCTTTTAAAATTAAAAATGCAAAGAAATATATAAAAAATTTTAAATTATAATTAATTTATAATTAAATTATAATTATTTTTATATTTAGCGATTTTCTAATTTACTAATTTACGTTGAAATTTTCTTCTATATAAATTTTTCGATATAATGAGTAATGAAAATCTTTAAAATATTGTGGAATTGTTATATTGTTCAAGGTAAGATTCAGTTTCTGTAAGATGTTGAAAATAGAATTTTATGAAATTTTATATCTATAACAAATAATTATCAATAATAAATATAATATAACAATAATGATATACCAATAATAATTAATACGCAATATTTAAATATGTAAAAAAATATATGTAAGAAATATATCTCTAAAGTTACTAAAATTCAAAAATTAAGTTAAAAAATTTTAAAACTAGCTTTTCTTTAAATTTTTATTTGATTTGAGATATAAATTTTTTTTGAATTTATATAAGAAATTTGTGTTTTGCTATATTAAAATAAGTAAAAATTCTAATATACATATACAGTATCCCACCAAAAGTGACTATTTCTTTTTATCTTTTAAACTAAAAGAGATAGATCGTAACAAATATCAAATTAAATGATTCATACTGAACTTGGGGCGATTATGATAACTATCGCCCTTTATTTGAAAAGTTTTTTCTGAAGACATTTTTGACGAGAAACACAAGAAGAATAAAAAGAATAAAAAAAAAATTTTTGACCAATAATTTCCGAGATATGCGATTTTATAGTTTCACAATTTTAATGCATTTTTTATTATAAAATAAGGAAAAATAAAGTTTGTTTATGTTGTATTTGTGTAAAGCAGAGGTAGAAAAAGTATTTGTTTACATTTTCAGAGACAAAACTCTTTGAGTTTTTCCATTTTTCATGAATAGCAAGGTTCAACAAACCTATGTGTCTAATTTTTTGATAGTGGAGTCCTTCTATAGGGGAAGCGGAACACACTGTTTCCACGCATATACTTTTTAATGTAAAATGAGATTTCACATGAGTTTTAAAACTTTTCACTTTATATTTACCAAAAAATTATATAAATAACGCTTATCAATACAAAGATTTGAGTTAAATTTCAATTTGTATGGAAAGTGAAAAAACCCAAGGAGTTTCGTCCTTGGAAATGTAAACAGACATTTTTCTCACATCTTTACACAAATGCAACGTAAACACACTTTATTTTTCCTTATTTTATAACAGAAAAAACATTAAAACTGTGAAACTTTAAAATCGCATATCTTGGAACTATTAGTCAAAATTTTTTTTTTTACTATTTTAAAAACTCCTCTTTACATTTCTACATAGGGGATATATTCTTTACATAGGGGGCTGTAGTTATCGTAATAGTGCTCTGAATTCTTGAGCATAGTGATTGCTTCCAAAAGTTGTATTAACGAACAGAGAAGTTTGCATAATTTTCTTATAATAATATGAATATTTCGATATGAAAAAAGTTGTAGCTATGTTTTAATAAACAATGTGTGATATAATATAAATATTTTACATATTATACGAATTTTATCGATTTAAAATATTACGAGTGACGTCTATCTTTCTATTTTTGGCATTGCCAACTTTTGATTGAGTATAATCAAATGACAATATGCACAGACTTTTATATAATATAGAACTATAATATATACTATAATATATACTATTATATAGAACGTAATTATATTAATATATATATTATTCCATATATATTTTACATTGTATATTATATGCACAAGTTAGAAGTTGGCCATATCGTAGGATAGAAAGATAGATATTTCCCACGATATTTCAAATCGATAAAACTTGTATAATATGTAAAATATTTACATTATATCATACATTGTTGTATTTGTTTCAAACAACGGTACAACTTTTATTACATTGAAATATTCATGTACATTTTTCCGTTAACGCAGATAGCTTTTGGAAGCAACTACTATAATCACAATAGAGCTCGCGCGCGCGCGTGTGTGCGTGCGCGCGTGCGTGTGTGTGTGTTGTGTGTGCCACACATTAATGATATTAGATGAAGAACTGGCAAATAATAGCTGAGGCGTAAATGCACAAATTTATTATGGTTAGTAATAAATGTGTATTAAAAATATAATGTATAAATTACCGATTTCTCCTATCTTCTACAACTATTCTCTATATTGTAAATTATCGATATGAATCACAATTATACAATACATGTAGCGATGGCATTTAAAGATTATCCACTAATTCACGGATTTAGATAAGTTTTCCTTTTTGATTATTGATTTTAATTTAAAATTTGATTGCAACATTGTGTGTACGTCACTGCAAATAATGTGTACGTCAAATTTTAAAATGTAAACCAATATAATCTTTATATATTTATATCTATGCTAAAGATCTATGCTAAAGACTGAAGATGCAAAAAACGATTCAAAACGTATATATTCAATACATATTTATTACTAAAATTGAACAATAATAAATTCGCACATCAAACTTTAGCTCTTATTTGCCAGTTTTTCCACTTAATTGTTAGTACTCTATTTGTTAGTACTCTAATTGTTAGTACTCTAGTTAGTGAATCTATTACGCTGTTATTATTGTAATAATAATTTATATTATATATTTTTCAATATATTTTTATCTTCCATTATTTTCCCTAATTTTAAAATACTTTTGTTTGATATTTTATTTTACAAAAATAAACTAATATTTTATATACGTTTATGCTGCAAAATATAATAACAGACTTTTCTCTCTCTCTCTTTCTCTTTCTCTCTCTCTGTTTGCTATGCACCGCGCGGCACAAACACAACGCATGCAGTCTGATTTATAAAAAATAAAATATCAAAATATAATATTGTTATATATAGATGAATTTAGCATAAAATTTTTTTGATCCTAATACAAATTTTAAAATTCACAAACATAATGAGATAGGGATATAATATAATGATCTTGAGCACAAAAAATGTTCGTTTAAATCAATTTTACCATATTTCTTTATAAAGTAGAAAATAAATGATAATTATAAGTCTTTATAAATAATAAACAACTTTTCTTATGCATATTTATATTATTGCTATATTTTCAATTCATTTATTTAAAAAAACACGCAATCAAATTCTTAGTCTTATATATAATACATACAGTACGACCACCGCAGAAATTTTCGTTATCAGTATAGTTAGGCTTTACGGGGAAGCCCTTTCTCCAGGCACTGCTCCTGTTTACAGGATCCATCATCATTCCATGTCCATAAATTTCTTGCAGATTAATAATAGTCATCAGTGACACCGCGAATAATTCTGTAAACATTTTAAATGTTTTTTGCTTTTAATGATGTATACAAAATAAAGTTTTAATGGAAAGTGAATGCTTTTCACCTTGATCTACTTTATATAGTTATGCCAATTGCGATAAATCATCTGTACTTAATGAGTTAATGATTACTTATGACTTATCTTATCAGATATGACGTATCACGTCAGGAAGTGAAAAAATAAAAGATATTATTAAAGATTTTTTATTACATTATCATTATCATTAAATTTTAATGTTAAGGTAATTTATTTTAATATACTTTCATTTTTTTTTTAATTTATCGTAGAAACACGATTATAATCATTCAAATTAAAAGGAGATTATATTACTTTGTATTTTATTCTTATAAATGCAAAATTTATATACACATACACACACACACAACACACAACACACACACACACACACACACACACACGCACGCACGCACACGCACACGCACACGCGCACGCACACATACACACACACACACATATACATATATCTGTATATACACATATATATAAATTTTTAATTTGGGCGATTGTAATCATGTTTTTACGATAAATTAATTAAAATTAATTAAAATTAAAAAAAAAATGAAGTGTATTAAAATAAATTATCCTTAACATTAAACTAAATAAATAAATTATAAAAATCAAAATTTTCATAAAAATTTAAACATTTAAGAAGCTATTTCGAAACACCATTAAAATTATTTTTAAGTAAAACTTATTTTTAATTTAGTTTAACTAAATATCATATATAGTATTAGAATTCTCTTTTGCTTTTTCTTTTTGGAAGAATTATTTTTATATTTGTAATTATAATTATATAATCTTAATAAATATATACTTATATATGTATATATATATGTGTGTGTGTATAAGTATATATATATTGAAGTTTTACGGGTGATCCGCAAATTATGGGACACCCTGTGTATATATATATATATATATATATATATATATACAGAAAA
Source organism: Cataglyphis hispanica (assembly GCF_021464435.1). Lineage (NCBI taxonomy): Eukaryota > Metazoa > Arthropoda > Insecta > Hymenoptera > Formicidae > Cataglyphis > Cataglyphis hispanica. The sequence goes on along the minus strand of NC_065977.1, from coordinate 4,436,433 downwards.
AACATCCTACTAGGTACGCGGCGAAGCGTTGGGAGGACGCTCTATGAGAAGACTACGTACGAGCATGTAGAACACTCTTCTCACCGTTTCACCGCGCGCCTAGTATCACATTACAGCAGGATGTCTCTTCTCGTCGCGCGCTTGTATAAGGCACGGATTGGCCGATCTTTTTAAATGAATATCTCAATAATTATTAGGAAAATCGTAAAATGGTAAAGGACTTTCCTACTCACTTTGACATCCTTTATATGCACACACGGGTGATCCGCGAATTATGAGACACTCTGTATATATATATATATATATATATATATATATATATATATATATATATATTTTTGATAAGATTTTATGATTATAATTACAAATATAAACATAATTTTTTTTAAATAAAGCAAAAGACAATTCTAACACTATATATGATATTTATAACTAAACTAAATTAAAATTAAATTTTATTTAAAAATAATTTTAATGGTGTTTTAAAATAGAATTTTAAATGTTTAAATTTTTGAAGTTTTGATCTTTATTAAGTTATTCATTTTCAAATATGTATCAGAGAGAGAGAGAGAGAGAGAGAGAGAGGAAGAGAGAGAGAGAGAGAGAGAGAGAGAAAAGTAATCGGCCTCTAGTTCTCCTACATAGTGTCAAGAAATTGATCACGCTACTTTAGAAACCTTTACTTGATATGAAAATAATTTATAAATTATATATTGTTTGCAAAGTGATATAAAAATGACATAAAAGTTATTTAAGAAAAATGCTTCTCATTTTTTTTAAATTTTAAAAACAAATATATTGGTAAAAAAGCATTGTTAAGAAAAAAATTTTGTAGAAATCTATGAGAGTTATTTTTACCTGCTGTATTATCTATGAAAGAGATTGCTCATCTTGACCAAAACAACCTGTTTATAATATATTTAAAAATTATTTGTTATAATATAAATGCATTATTTATATTATAACAAAGTTATTTCCAAATTTACTTATGTTGTATATATTTATATATACAGGCGTGTAACCCGATTTCCGTTCAAACTTTTTGTTGCCGTGCGATGCAAAGTTCGCCGCTGGCACGTCTAGAGAGTACGTCTAATTATTGCAAAAATTGCAAAATGATAAAAAACTTGTTGATTCAGTTGACTGTGCTCTATCCGCTCACGAGCGTTGTCTAGGGTGCTTTAGAACATCCTGCATATATACAAAATGTATCAGACACTTTTTAGGAAAATTACACATTTTCAAGAAAATGTTTCATACAAAAGTTATAGAGTTTTAAGTAAAGCATTACAAAATAATATTAGTATAACTTTGAAGAATCAAGGAAATTGTCAAGGTCATGTAAAGATCACCTTAAAATTTTTTAATGGAAATCTCAATTTTTTATTACATATTCGTTGAATTAAATATTCGTATTTATCGTGATAGTTTTTCAAGCACACTATAACAAAGTATTTTTTTATTAAGTACTTTTTGAGTTATTTTTGAGTTTTATACCTTCATCTGATAACATATTTTGATATAAGATATAAAATATTTTATAAAATGTTTAGTTTTTGATAATTTTACTATAGCACTTTATGCATATATATGTATAAATTATTTTGTACAGTTTATAAAACTTTCTTTTAGAACAAGATTTTATAATTATAATTACTGATATAATTAAATAATTTTTTAAGAAGATAATAAAAATTATTTTTTTAGAAGAAAAGGAAACAAAAGATAATTCTAATATTATGTATGATACTTTATAAATAAACTAAATTAAAAATAAGTTCTTCAAAAATAACTTAAGTACTTAAAAATGATTTTTAAAGTTTTTAAAAATAATGTTTTAAATATTTAAATTTTCTATGAAGTTCTGAAAAAATATTTTCTCTTCTTTCTTTTCTTTTAGAAACATTGTTTGGATTAAAATGTTATAATTAACAATACTTTTATAGTTATAAAAAAAATTTTTTCACAAATTAAGTTTTAGAAATAAAAATAAATTACGTAACATTATTTATTATTTATTTTACAGTATATCTTAACGGAATTTAAATTTTGAAATTCGAATTGCTAAAGTATTGAGTGTTAAAGTATGAATAAAAAAATAATGATTTTTCATAATTAGGCAAATTAAAGACAAATTTACAAAGACTAACAATATATATTTGCTTTTTGATAATTTTGAATTACATCATACAATGTCCTAATTAATTGAATGCGGGTATTCAACCCAAGTTTAAATTTCAATAACAAATGTTATAAACATACGCAGTGCAATTACTTTCAACTGTGTTTAATATGCAATAAATCATTCATTATTAACAGTATAAATAAGTATTTAATAGATTCATTTAAAATTTTTAAAGTTTTATATTTCAGATGTTTTTTTATCAAGTATTATTAAAATCCCTAAAAAAATTATCTTTTTAAAAAAAAGATAAAGAAGGTGCTAAATACACGTGCTATATGAAAAAATATTATATTTAAATAAAAACATTTTAAATAAAAATATTTTTGTATAAAATAATTATTTAAATTTCCTACAAAAATAATAACATCAGAAAATTGTGCCAAAAGAATAAAAATTTATTTTTTTTTATTATTATTTAAATAAAAACATTTTAATCAAATTGTATAAAATAGTTATTTAAATTTAAATTTCCTCGTCGTAATCGTTGCAGATAGCACGTATAGCTTTTACTCGTCCGAGCGACTATTTTTCCGCTACGGAAACTACGTGATCTCGTTATACTCGTGCGACATGCAGCCACTGCGTGGCCTCATACCACTCTTCGAATGTTATTACCGAATTCGCGTAATAGTTTGTCTTTACCGAGAATGTTTATCCCCATTCATCGTTATAAGTTGTAACGTATCCGTGTTGTTATAACACACCATTGTTGTAATAAATATCTTTATGCTGTTTACTTAATCACAGTGTTTCTACACTTGCCTTTGTTTGATTCACTTTTCTCCCCCCTCATTATCCTGACAAAACCCTTATAACATCAATAAATGCAACAATAATAATAATAATGAAAAATTATGCCAACAGAATAAAAATTTATATTGTAAAACATTTTTATTTTATTATTTCCAATATTCAGGAAAATTATATTTAATAAATCGCATTATAATTAAAGTAGTGGTACAGTTAAAATAAAGTTTTTTTATAAATAACTAGATGCACAACATACAAACATCTAATACTTTGGGATATAATTTATTAAAGGAAAATTTCTTGCAAATTCTAAATCGCGTAAAACAAATTTACACCAAAGCAAGGTATAAAAACTTAGCGTGCCCGAGTTGCTTGAAAACGTGTACATTTTATAAATATTTACATTATTTTGATTATTTTGATACAATATATGTGAATTATAGATAATACATGTTGATAATATATAAATGTAAATATATTTATATGTATTTTAAATAAAAATTTTAGTAGACTCGTAAATCATATATTTTTTGACACATGCTTTTTGTATAAAACCTAATAAAATTTTATATAAAATGTAAATAAATTAAATAAAAATATTCTTTCAAATTATTCATTCTGTCAAATATACTTCGCAAATCAAAAGAATCCAAATTGCACTAAACGTGAATTATGCATTGATAATATATATATATATATATATATATATATATATATATATATATATATATATATATATATATATATATGTATATATATATATATATATATATATATATATATACATATTGTTACGTCCGGTAGACTTCACAAATATTTTTTTTTTCTTTTTTTTGCATCCAGCTGACTGCATGGTTGTTTTCTTTCATCGAAAATTCGTTAGTGAAATAAATTTACGTTCTAAGAAATAGTCTACGTCTGACAGAAAAAATAAACAGGCGAAGTCTGAGAAGCAAGACTGTGTTATCTCGCTGTCGAAAGTCAAGTATAAAAACAGATCTATAAATTTAACCGTTACAACTCTGAAGGTTCGAGAATTTTAAACAAAAGATAACAGACAGTCAAACGTTAGAAATCTAAAACCATGTGGAAGCGAATGACAAACAGACAGCGAGATATTCGAGCTCAAGTTCGGGTATCAGACCCAAGAACTCTAAGCAAAAAAGGGAGAGCGAGGTACCGAACAATTCACAAATGATCCGGAGTTGAAAACTCGCGACATTTGACACCACATGCTTGCCTGCCAGACCACCCTTTTACGTTATCTGTTTATCATAAATTTCAAGTAAAATGTCAACTTAGGTGATTAAAACGAACTTAGGTGATTAAAACGAACTAGGCATGACTCAATCCGTAAGACAAAAGCCTCGCCCTTACTCGATTGCAACTACTTTCTATTGGTCGAAACTCAGCAAAGGTCTTCACCAATACCTACGATTTAAAAACTTGAAGAAACGCTCTAGGAAAAATCGGAGGGCGTGATTAGAAAAAACTATTCGTTAAAATAGATTAACAAACCAATGGAGAGGAGGAGCAAAAGGGCTTAATAAACGCCGGACAAGACAACGCGACACACTCTCTGACGTTCTTTTCTTCATTAAAGTTTACCCGTCTCTTGACTGTATCTTACAGTATATTCCGAGATATACTTGATCAAGATTTTGTCAAAGTGCATCTTGTGTTTTTGTAAAAACTTTGCGCCGCAGAACTATCCGAAGGAACTAAGAACTTTATAGTGGCCCGTCTCTTGACTGCATCTCACAGTGTATTCCGAGTTAAAATTTTATTATAGTGCATCTTATGTTTTTTTTATTGTAAAGACTTTGCGCTGCAAGAACTATCCGAACCAACTAAGAACTTTACAGTGCTGAGAGAATCAACCTCCATCCGACGAGCTCACGAGCCAAGGTCTACCAAACCACATTTTACAAACCAAATATCATCGCACTCGATAAGTAGTAAGTGCTTAAATTCTTCGACTAATTAGTCCAAAGTAATTCTTGGGTTTAACCATGTAACTAAATTTTTACTGAATGCTTTTGAAATACTACGATTATTAACAATTTAGAATTATTATTAAAATTAAATTATTTCTATATTTCTCTTCTACTTCCCCACTTCCGAAACTCTCTATCAGTCACCAAGGGTCGTTTGGATTTTCCAGAGCTACCCGTGACTCTCTCACTCTCTCACCCTCTCTATCAGTCACCAAAGGTCATTCGCATTTTCCAGAGCTACTCGTGACTCTCTCACTCTCTCTCTCTCTCTCTCTCTCTCTCTCTCTCTCTTCCCCAATCTCCCGCTTTCTCTTTCTTTCTTCCGCTCTGTTTCGCTCCTCCTCTTTATCTTAACGTAGCGATACTTCTGTCAACTGCGTCATCAACTCGCTTCATACATATCATATACATATGCATGCACATACATATTGTCTCTCAAGGCGTATTTGCACATTCAAGCGAATAATCCGTACATGAGTGCTGTAAACGCGCCTTAAGGGACAAAATCGCTTTGTATGTGTGCGTGCGGGCATACATATGTGAGTCTGAAAGTTGAAGAAGAAATTTTTCTCACAATTCTGAACCTAACGATTATCATACCTCAGGATTGACAGCACCAATCTTATTGAAACTGGTTGCAATCGAAAGCTTGCATCCACATTATATGATAAAAGTGCCATTAGATTTTTCATTACGGCTTTAGTTCTTGAAATATTTAAATAGAAAATTTATCAAAATTTTATAGACATAAAACTTCAGATAAGCTACTTGTCGCCGTGGCCCCTGTACATAGGCAAATTCTTTACATGCCAGAAAATTTTTGTCATGTACTTGGCGATCTTTTTTTTATGAACTTGGCTTCGCGATGCTATCGCTTCGCTTGATTTGCAATAGTATTTGTCATTAAAACAATCTTGCATTTATAGAAATATTATAAATACTCTTGAAAAAATTAAAATGCATTTAATTATTATTTAACAATTACACTATTATATTTCAAATATATATTTTGTATAATGTATAAAGTAGCACTGTTATATTGCGGATTTTACTACAAAATAGATTATAAAATTACTTTTTTCTTACTGCAATAACATCGATCACTAATTTCAAATTTAAAAGTGCCTAACTGATCGACTTGTTTTAAAATTAATCATAAGCATTAGGGTCGGAACAAATAGGATTAAAATTAAAGGCACGTACAAAAACTTGGCATGCCTAGATCGCATTATAAGTTAACGGGCCACTTCACGAGCGGTTTTCGCGGGTGCGGATAGCGCAATCGGAATCAGGATTCGTGAAAGGTTGAAACACAATTATAAGACGAGGTGATAGATAGGTGAAAGATACGTCGTTTATTTGCCTCTATGTGGCAATGGTCAGCTGTTACAATTCTCTCGATAGTATTCGATATGTTGTGACGCCGGTCTAGACAGAATTTTTGCGCGTCTTGTTAAAGGGCCCGGCTTGTGGAGTGGGGCGCACGCAGTGCGGCGGGCGCGTGTTTGCCGGCGCGTGCTTGTGAACGCAAGGCGCGCAGTGGTGCGGGCGGTGAAGCCGCTATAATGTATTTTCGCGAGCGGCACATTACAAGGCGCGAGATCGCATTCGATATCTCGTGGTGCGATATGTTTACAGGTAGGCGCGAGGGCGCATACAGTATCTTGCCGGGTGATCGGCGCGGACTGCAGAACAGCGATCTGTAGCTGGTGCAAGCGTCGATATTGGTGACGCTGCGCGTAGTCCCAGAAAAGGTTCGTGGGATGTGTTGTTGCGCAGAATTCGGACGGTCAAATTTAGGAATATAAAGCTCGAGGATACTCGAGAAGAGTGGCGAACTCGTCCACTCTAGGTATCTACGGAGGTTTCGTGAAAGGCTTCGTCTCTGGAGCAGATAGTCGAGAATGCTCGACGGAAGCTGCAAACGCGTCAACCTCCGGTTTACTATCTTTTGATGGTTTTGGAGCGGTTTCTGGAGTTGTTTCGTGCGTACTGCTTGAGCGGAATCAGGCACTGGTCTGGTACAGATCTGAGATCTGCCGGGCTTTTTATACCCATCGGATGACGGCACCCGCGTCGTTTAACGTCCCCTTCGGGGTGGGGGAAACGACGCGGGATTTTTAGCTCGGGACGCTTGGCGCTTTTCGGGAACGCTCGGCGCTGCTCGGCAGTCGGATAGGAGTGTACCGACCGTATTTTGGTTTTATTAAAAATAGGGCGCTAAACGTCTCTGCCCTTGCCCGGCTAGTGTTCGCCGGGCGGCAGACTTCCGACGGGCGACATGTCGGGAACGATGGGGTGATGCATCGTTACATCGTCAATCATTTTTATATATGATAATGATTTTTTATAATCTTTTGCAAATTTTTATTTTAGATCGGGCATGCGAAAAGAATTCTTGCAGTGATAGAAAAAAATTCGCAAAATAGTGTGCGCCGTTCAACTGAGACACTGGTCTCTCGCGACTCTTGGTGCATCGTACTTTGCTCCAAAATGGATTACATCCATATCATTTTCAGCTGTGTCCAGCAACTTGTAACGATGCATCCCCCCATCGTTCCCGACACGTCACCCGTCGGAAGTCTGCCGCCCGGCGAACACCAGCCGGGCAAGGGCAGAGGCGCTTAGCGCCCATTTTTAAACATGCGAAAACAATGTTTATGACAAACACCGCCGTTAGTGTTTGTCATAAACAAAGCGAGCGCCTAACGGTACCGAACGTTTCCGGCGAATGCCGATCGCCGAACGCGCGCTGCCGGAGGCCCGCGTCGTCTCCCCCACCCCGAGGGGGATGCGAACGGCGCGGGTGTCACGCTCACTTCGGTAGGGTATAAAAAGCCCTACCGAACACCAGACAAGACCAGATCAGCTCCTGAATCCGCTCGAGCGGTACACTCCGAGACAAATTCCAGGAATACCGATCCTTACGTCAAACAGACAGTAAACCGGAGGTTGACGCGTTCGCAACCTCTGCCGAGTATTCTCGGCTATCTGTTCTCGAGACGAATCCCGTCGCGACACACATCCGTAAAGGACAGAGAGTGGACGAGTTCGCCGCTTTCCTCGAGTATTCTCGAGACCGTACGATCCGACCATCCGACTGTTCGGACTCCGCTTCCCACGATTATCCCTGGGAAAGCGCACCGCGTCACCGACGCATCCACCCGACTGCAGGCCTGACACCCTGCAGTCCGCGCCGAACACCGCGTCACCGACGCCTACACCCGACTGCAGGCCTGGCACCCTGCAGTCCGCGCCGGACACCATACGCGTCTTAAGTTACATATCTCGCGCGACAGTAAATTGCGAGATATCGAAACACCAACACGCGGTGACAACACGCGCCCGTCTCACCGCGCGCACCTCGCACCTACAAACGCGAGAACGACAACACGCGCCCGCCTTACCGCGCGCGCCCTGCGCCACGAGCCGGGCACTTTAACTAGACGCGCAAAAACACCGTCTAGGCCCGCGTCACAACATTACGCTCGTATTATTATATTAACGCGATTTATTGTAATCGCTCAGCTCATTGTAAAAGTTGATCATTGCCTCGAGTGGCGAATAAACGACGTACACAACAACTCACGTCTGTTGCGTTTCAACCCCTTCACGAACCTTGATCCCGATTGCGCTGTCCGCGCGCGTATTCGAAACCGCTCGTGAAGCGGCCCGTTACAAACTTTTGCCGAGAAACCAAGAATCACACATTAATTTTTTGCGAAAGTATTTTTATTTATTTATTTAATCTATTTTTGTGTTATTTTTAACAAATATATAATAATTGGAGAAACATGCACAGGATTTCTTGCACAATGTCGGCGGGATGATTCTTTTACCGATCACATATTATGGACCGACGTAACAACGTTTACGCCCAACAGTGATTTTAATAACCGTAATTATTTATTATGGGCAAAGAAAATCCGCGCGCTATTCAGCAACACGCTTTTCAATACTGTTGGACGATAAATGTATGAGCAGGAATAACTGCAAACAGAATTGTAAGTTAATAAATTTACTAATTGTAAGTAATTTAAATAATTTTCTTTTGCAGTTTCAATAATCTTTTATTTCGACAATTTTCAGATCGGTCCTTATTTCTTATCGCCCCGCTTAACTGGTGAAGTTTATACTAATTTTTTGGAACACCAGTTACTAATTGTTGGAAGATATTCTCCTCCTCGTAAGACAACAATTAATTTTCCAACACGACGGGGCGCCTGCACATTTTTCGCGACAAGAACGCGATTTTTTAAACGCGCATTATCCGTACAGGCGAATAAGTCGAGGTGGCCCAATCATCTGGTCGGTGCGATCGCTAGACCTTAATATTTTGGATTATTTTGTGTGGGGGCACATCAAAAATTTAGTAGAACAGAGGCGTGATGATACAGATGCAATTCTTGCAGTTTTAACATCATCACGCCGGAAATGGCGTATCGCGCGACGCGCAATATTATTCGAAGGACTGAATTTTGTCTACAAGAATGAGGAAAGCACTTCGAACAATTTTTGCATTAAAATATGAGAGTGGATTAGATCTTGGGATATCACTTTTAAAAAAATGTGCCATGCTATCTACCAAGGTAGTGCGGAAATGATAACACATTTTCTGTGTGTGTGTGTGTGTATGCGCGCGCGCGTGTGCGTGCGTGCGTGTGTGTGTGTGTGTGTGTGTGTGAGAGAGAGAGAGAGAGAGAGAGAGAGAGAGAGAGAGTGAGGAATATTTGATGCACAAGATTCAGCAACTTACTCTTAGATTTAGAGAACGATAGAAGAAACTGGAAATAAATATTGAGTGCTAGGAATAAAAATTAATTATTTCATAATAATAAAATCGAAAGGATCCTGATTTACAAATTCAAATATAAAGAGCATTTAAACTCTTATACTCTTATTAAGAGCCCCTTATAATCGAATTGAAATTTGTATATCACGATTCTTTCGGTTTTATTATTTTAAGATTATTTCTGCTTCTACGTTGAGAGAATTTTCTCTTAGAATTTACTCAGAAAAATCATGATAATCATGAAATAATATGATATGAAAAAAATTTTATGAGAATTTTTCTGTTTGGCATTTATCTCAATAAAAGTAATAATATCTTTTAAAATAAAATATAAAATATGTTTGATTACTTTTATTAAACTGCACAGTGTTAATTAATTTTATTGTAATAGATAATGTTATTTTTATTGAGATAAATACCAATCAGAAAAATTCTTTTATATCGTTTATTATATTGTTTCATGATTATCATAATTTTCACGGTAAATTCTAAGAAAAAATTCTTCTATGTCATATTCATTATTTTATTATTTTATTTAATATTTATTATTTATTTTTAAAATTTCTCTACGCGACTCGTACTGACAACTGAAAAGATCACACACATAAAACGGAGCGCACTCGCAAAGCGCTTCTTCCATTGCTTCTCCGGGGACCTAGTATCAAGTGACAGTGGGAGGCATCTTCGCGCCGCGAGCTTCTCGCGGCACTTCATTGGCTGATCATTTAAAATTAATATTTTCTTAGATATTGAGAAAATCGCAAAATGGTACAGGACTTTTCTGTTCAGAATAATACCCTCTACCTTCTCTTAAAGGTTGTGCGAATTTTTGGACACCTATGTATATATATATATACAGCGTGTCCGGGAATTTTTGACACACCCGAAGTGTAAGGTAGAGTGGGCCAAACTGAATCGAAATTCGCGTATGTAAAATTCGCAATAATTATAGCGTTATTACTTAAAATATGTAAGCTAATGAGCGCATTGGAAAGCGGTAGGTCGGTATCGGCAGGCATATACGACGATTACTTGTCTTATGTATGTTTCTTAGCAACGAAGGCATCATCTAAGCAAAAGGTAATTGCGTGACTCCACCTTGTCGCGAATATTATTTACTCGCTGTTTCATGATGACTTATTTCTTTTTTTTTTTTCTTTATAAGATCTTGCAATACATGATAACGATGCTGAATTTTAGTAATAATATTTATTATTTATTATTTTGTAGCACAGTTACATAAATAATCTTTCTATACTACATACATTATACCATAATAAAATAAAAAAATGGAATGAGTCTGTAATATTTGAATAATATTAAAAATTATAATTTTAAAATATTTAAAATTTCAATTCAAGATATAGATGCATAGTAATATTTAAAAAATGTTTAAATGTTTTATAAAACTTTTTCATCAACAAAAATTAAATTAATTTTAAAATTAAATTAAATTATTTATAAAAATATTGTTTATTTTATATAATTGCTACAAAAATGATATTGTTCCAAACAAAAAAATATTCAAATCAAAAATATTCTTTGCACTACGCACAACGTATAAAAGCCATTTTACCACAAATATTGCATCTTGTTATGTTTTTCTTCTTTAAAATAACAAAAATTTATTGAATTATCAAACTTTTCAGGTTGCGTTGATAAAGATTTACTTTTGTATCAATTATATTTAAATACATTTTGAAATTTTGGAGAAGAAAATTGATTATGTGTTAAATTTGTGAAGATAATATTTAGATAAATATTATGGCGTGATGTTTAAGATCAAATTTCAATTGCAGACTCAAATTAAAATGAAAAATGGTTTACGCAAATATGTATATAAAAGCCGAACGTTTCCGCATTTCACTCAGTAATTTGATGTTATTTACACAATTACTGTATGATTCAAGTTAACAGAAATTTATTCTGATTGTAAGTTCCAAATTAAATAGTTTTATATAGAAAATAAATCCAAGAAGTGATTTCTTAAATTAATTTCTTACGAAAAACGAACTCCTAGTGCTGGAGATAACACAACAATTTGTTAAAATGGCAAGAATAAATATAGCAAACATGATAAATTTATTAATTAACATTGCAAATTTTGTTGTTTCATCTATTAATTACATCTATTAGTTTCATCTATTAATCTATTAATAATCAAGTTGAACTTTATGCCATTTCTCACCTATCTAATAAAAAATGCTATAAATGATGATATTGTGATTGAATATAAATGGGAGACTTGATTTTGATGATCCATCGGAATATACAGTGGACATGTATGATATTGACTAGAAGAAGATAATTATGAAGATAAAGTTTATATTCTGGATAACGAAGGTGGAAATATAAACTTAAATTACAAAGGAAAAGCAGTTTTTGGAACAGTGGAAAAAAAGAACATTTATCTATTACTGTACAGAATTATTTTAGAAAGATAAAATTTAATTCCAAAAGAAAAGCAGTTGAATTTTGGAACAATGGAAAAAAAAACATTTATCTATTACTGTACAGAATCGTTTTAGAAAAATAAAATTTAATTCAACCATAAAAAAAATAATACAAGCTGAACGAGCAGGTAGATGTGCTTTGTATAATTAGGTATAATAAGAAACAGGCGGAAATAGAAAAATGTTTCGAACATTCATTACTTACATCGCATATCTGCGTTTATCTACGTTTATCTATATTAGTTCATTAGTCTTCTTATATTTTAATTAGATTTTCTAAACATCAAACTTTTTTTTCGTCTACGGAAAATCTGTTTCGTAATTGCATAGATGGGAAGAAAATATGCTTGCAAACGCGGAAAATCAAACAAAAACGACCTTATATTTAATGCCGAATATATACTAACACAATTCCAAGAAGCTATTGATAAAAGATCTATCATTCACGACATAAATTGAAAATGGGCATTACAAGCAAAGGAACAAATAAACTTTCCTTTAAAGCAGGAAATTGGTTATGGAAATTGGATATGGAATTTTAAAAAAAGCGCATTGCATTGTATCACGTAAAATAAGTTTTAAATCTGATATTCTTATGCAACTGATATAACAATATGTCAAAGTGCAGAAGAATTTGTAAGCAGATTAAATCACATATTGATGTAATCGGTACAGGTTCAATTGATAATACAGATGAAAGTGATTTATATAACAAGGTCTGTTAGAAATATTATTATTAATATTCAGCATCATTATTGTTTACAAGATCTTACGAAAGAAAGAAAAAATAGATAAGTCGTCATGAAACAGCAAACGAATAATATTAGTAAGTAGCGTGCATCTTTATTTTATTTCTAAAAATTAATTTAAGTAACATAACTTTATCATATAGTTGAATTTAGTACAACATAAGCTTTTATATAATTTAAAAATTATTTTAAAATATTAAAAAAAAATAATAAGTGATAGAGCTATTTAAAAAAATTTTATAGTTTTTAAAAAATCCAGATACGCCATTGTAAAGTGCATTTGAAATCAAAATTTTTATTAATTTTTATTAATTTTTAAACAATTCTTTCATATTTTTTTCTTTTATTTCGATGATATTTGTTTCAAAACGTAAAAATCGATTTTTTTAAAGGGATAGTTCATCCCTAAAACTGTTTTTTAGCACCAATAAAAAATCGTTTCGTTATTAGGATCTATTATTCTATAATTATGCAAACTTTCAGATTTTTTTAAATTTTCCCGTTGCCGAATGTTCCTTGTTAGTTATCAGTATAAATATCTATGAATTTAGATACTTTTAACTATATCAAAAAAAATCAGAAGTGTAAGTGAGATAGAAGAATTCTTGGAAAAATACTTTTGGTAGAAAAACATATTAATAATAATATTAATTTAAATATCCTATTTGAATATAAAAAGAAAAGATAAAATTCTCGAAGTTGGGCCTATATCCCGATGATCTTGTCCTTGATATATGTTGTCAACAAGTTCTTCTGAGTAATTCTCCGCATGAATTAAGTGACGGACGGCATTAGTTTAGAAAATATAACAAACTAAAGTTTCATATGTGGAACATCGCCGCCTGCTTAACACTTTCCCATTTACGCAAAGTTGTAGAATAGAACTAGCTTCTGTAAAGTGTATGCGTGAATACAATGGATTCCATCTTCCCTACAGAGGAGGCTTCCAAAAGATATAATCTAACCCAAACCTAATAAATCAAATCTATTTCTAATTTAAAACTAAAATTTGGTTTGGGTTAGGTTATATCTTCCGGAAATGGAACTCCCCGTAGGGAAAGTGGAACCCACTGTGCCCACGCATATATTTTACAACAAGAGAAGCGAATTCTATTCTACAACTGTTGTGTAAATGGGAAAATGTATGCGTGGACGCAGTGGATTCGGTCCTCTCTATGGAGGGGGTTCCACTTCATGAAGATATAACCTAACTCAAATCAATTTTAGTTTTAAATCAGAAATAGGTTTGGGTTATGTTATATCTTTTGCAAATGGACCCCCTCCTTCCTCTTAGGGAGGGCAGAACCCACTGTGTCCACGCATGTACTTTGCAAGACGAAGTGAAATTCACTCTTTAATGCCTTAGGTAAAGAGGAAACAATCATTTTCACATTAATTTGAAAAAAAAATCTTCATATTCTATGAGATATAGCTCTATTTTTCTCCTTTTTCGTCATTCTAAAAGAACAAGCTTCTACCCAAAATAAAAAAGAAGGAAGTCTAATTTATTTTTTAGTACAAGTAAAAGCCACGATTTTGATAAAAATATAATGAAAGAAATTTGCTGAGATGGCTCGAAAAAGTGATAAAATCAACCGCTGTTTTCTTCTATTTAAAATGTGTCTCAAAATTTTTCGTGGAGACTAAGACTATTTTGACTATGATTTTCTGATTTAGCAGCTGAAACTGAGTGAAAAAAAGGTGAACTCAACGATCTCTACGTGTTCCCTAAAATGCCTAAAATGCATATTCTCCTTTCAATGAAGCAGAGATCTTCAATGTGTCTTGACAGGTTTATAAAGCGATACACTTATTGTTAGATAAAATTAACTGACATGAATCTTATTTATAAATCAGCTACATAATTGTAACGGATGAACAGCATAAAATAATCAATGTTTCGATTATATCATTTTTGTATTGAATAGAGGAATTTTTTGAAATGAAACTCCTGTTTAGAGGAAGCCTCTCCAATGACTTTGTTTTTGTTATTAAAGACTAAGTAATATCCAAAAGGTTTTAATCGTCGCTCATTGTTTATTAAAAAGTTATTAATAATTAAATTGTACTATAAAAACAATTATTAAATGTGATAATCTGAACTTTCCCAAACATAAATTTTACATTTATTGTACATTTAAGTATTAAGTCGTTTACGAAAAGTAATTTAAGTATTAAGTCGTTTAAGAAAATTGTTAACAAAAATAGTTGCATAAATAGAATCGATCGCATAATAGAATAGATCATCGTTTTTCCGACATCTTGTATATTTAAAAAGTAAATATATGATGTGTGTTATCAAGCGACGCGGTAGCGTCGCGGCGCCAAGTTCATAAAAAAAAACGCCAATTATAAAAAAAATTTGTCTGGCTTGTCAAGAGTCTTGCCTATGTACAAGGACCGCGGCGCTCAAATAGATTATCTGGAGTTTTATGTCTATAATACTTTCGAATAAAATATATCAGGAACTAGAGCCGTAATCAAAAATCTAACTGCAATTTTATCTAATGTGAATGCAAGCTTTCAATTGCGACTAGTTTGAATAAGACTGGTGCTGTCAAATCTAAGAAATGATATTCGTATATAGCAAACGTGAGACTTTTTTTTCCGGATAAGTTTTAGACTCACGTACGTATGCTAGCACGCACCCACCCAAAGCGATTTTGTCCATCAAGGGGCATTCACACTATTTAAGTTTGATTATTCTTTTGTGTACACTCTTTTATATATAATAAATCAGAGAGAGAGAGAGAGAGAGAGAGAGAGAGAGAGAGAGAGCGGGAGAGAGAGAGAGAGAGAGGTTTGTATTTTATACAAAATTTTATAAAGTTTTATATAAGAACGTCAAAAAAGATGTAATAATAATTAATTAGTCTACTAAAATTTCAATTTATTAGTATATGTTCACTTATAAATTTAAAAAAATCATATACTTTACAAGAATTAATACAATATAATTTTTCACATTGGAATAATGTTCAAAAAACATGTATCAATTGTGATGCTGTCTCAGTACTTGAAAAGACTGATATAATAATAACA
This sequence comes from Cataglyphis hispanica, assembly GCF_021464435.1. Taxonomy (NCBI): domain Eukaryota; kingdom Metazoa; phylum Arthropoda; class Insecta; order Hymenoptera; family Formicidae; genus Cataglyphis; species Cataglyphis hispanica. The sequence goes on along the minus strand of NC_065977.1, from coordinate 4,420,465 downwards.
AGAAGTATTATCATCTTACAGTTATTGTTATTTAAAATTAGTGATACAAAAATTATTACATAAAGTAACAGATTTAAAAATTAAAGCTGTACCTACGGAAAAGATAAGTATTGGTGCGAATATATATAAAGTCATTAGTGGAATTTTTCATCAAGGTAAAAGTATAACTGATAGACATTATGCAAGCATAGTACGTGCTAAAGGTATGGAGTGGCAATTAATATATGATTTAAAAGTACAAAAATGCAGTTGGCCTCGAAATGCTAAAAACGCATATATTCTTTGCAGAAAAAAATATAAATTTTTAAAAAGCAATGAGATCACAATAAAAAAACCTCACAAAGGTAAAAAAAAGTACGCCGAGTACATAAAAAATATTCCTTGTAATTGTACACAACAGAAAGTTGAAAAGATACTTATCTCTGAAAAATAACTAATAAAAAAATTTTTTTCTAAAAAATAAAAGAACTAAATGAAATCAATAATTAACTGGCTAAGTATTTACAAGTAATTCAGTTTATAAAGATTTGTAATTTGAAATAGTAGATATCATAAAATCAATTTTTATAGAAGTGTTTTAAACAGATTTTCTCCTTAAAATTAAAACACATTTAATTTTTGTTAACAGAATGATTTCCGAAATAAGTTCAATTTTGAATAGTATATCACAAATTACATTACTTTAGAGTTTATTAAAGGTGTTATATATTATAATATCAAATCATATTGTTAATGTTAAGTGCAATTAAAATTCTTTTTATTTACAAAGTATATCTTACAGGATGTATAATTTGAAAGAAAATTTTTTGTAAACTCTAAGTCGAGGCGCGCGTATAAAACATACTTACAAAGCAAAATATAAAACTAAACATAAACATATAAAATTAATTCGTGTTGTACAATATTTCATATTATGTAATAATTACTTATATTATTTATCATTATTAGTGCAATTAGGATTCGTTTTATTTGCAAAATATATCTAATAAAATATATATAATTATATTAGGATTTCCTTAATTTGCAAAATATATCTTATAAAATATATATAATTATATTTTAAGATTTCTTTGATTTGCTAATTATATATTTTATAAAATATATATAATAATTATATTAAAATTTTTTAATTTGCAAAATATATCTTATAAATATATATAATTATATAGCATATATTATATTAGAATTTTCTATAAAACACTTCTATAAAAATTGATTTTATGATATCTACTATTTCAAATTACAAATCTTTACAAACTGAATTACTTGTAAATACTTGGCCAGTTAATTATTGATTTCATTTAGTTTTTTGATTTTTTAGGGAAAAATTCTTTTATTAATTATTTTTCAGAGATAAGTATTTTTTCAACTTTCTGTTGTGTATAAGGAATATTTTTTATGTACTTGGCGTACTTTTTTTTACCTTTGTGAGGTTTTTTTATTGTGATTAAATAATTTGAAGAAAATTTTGTGAACTTTCAATATGCGTTTACATAAATTTTTCAATATGACGCACAATTTTGTTTCTTTGTGGAATTTTTTGTGTGAAAAAAAAAGTTATACGTGATGAAGTATTGAATGTATTCAAGATATCAAAATCCATTTTTAAAGATCTCACAAAGGTAAAAAAATACGCCAATTACATATTCAAAAAATAGTTTATAAGAAATTTTTTCTTAGAAAAATAAAAAACTTTTAAAAAATATAAAATAAAAATATAGATCTAAAATCAATAGTTAACTAGCCATGTACTTATTGTTAGAAGCAATTTAGTTTGTGAGAATTTGTAATTTGAAATAGTATTTTTCATAAAATCAATTTTTGCATTTAGGGTTGATCATTAGAATTGTGTCAAAAGTAAACGATTATATTTCTCGTCTTCGATTTTAGCGATCATTTAACTCAGGTTCCGGTCTTGAGGCCTGTCAATTTTATTTGATCCATTGTTCAAGCCGATATGCGAGTATCAAAGTGAATGTACTAAGCCTCAAAGAGAAAATATTTTTTATCGAATACTTCTACAATAGAAGCAAAACTATACTGAGGCGTATTGTGGATTCTGTAGTAAATATGGATCTAAAAAAGTTTCAAACAAAATTGTACTCAAAAGATGTTACCTGCTTGAAATCGCGTAATCTAATTTAATCTACACATTATATTAATAATCTGAGATTTTATATTGTTTGATATTTTTTTGCAGGATTATTGATAATTTTAGTATGTATGGCACTTTGAATGATCGTAGGTATGATTTACCCAACTCACCTTGTACCATTACAATAGATGAAACAATTGTTGAACTGATTCCTATAGTCATGTTGGACAATATATATTTGAAAGTTTTCGAAAATAGTTGCAATTTTGTGCCGATTCCTATAAAAAAACAGTTTGAAAACATATCATTAGCTTATTCGTACAAATTAATTTTTGTCGCTTTTTTAATAATATATTTTTAAATTTTTAAAATATTATATATTTGTTTTATACCTAAAGTAATAAAATTTGACAAATTTCTTCTAAAATAGCGTTTTATTCATTTTGTTCGGTCTACTTGTTGCGCAGTAATAATAATCATCTACTTTTGACACAATCCCAATGATCACTCTGAAATGTTATAGACAGATTCTCTTTACAAATTAAAACGCATTTTATTTTTATTAACAGAAATCTGGTTTTCAAAATAAATTCAATACAAATAAAAAGATATAAAAAATTTCAATTAAATAACGGCATTGCTAAACAATATGCGAAAATTAAAATATTCTTTAATATATTCACATTACAATTATTGTGATATAAGTAAATCAAATATAATTCTAAATTAAATTTAAATCTAAATTAAATTTATTATTTGTTGTGTTATGGCCTGCCGATTCCACGATTCCTTCTTTTCGTGAAGTTGTGGCAACGATCGTCCGTTGATAATAAAATCTCCTCATTCTTTTCAAAATAAATGTCATTCGATAAATAGAACTTTTTGTTGCCATATAGTTCTTTTGTCATTTGTCGATAAGTAATCATGGGAACGTAAGAAGATCGGTGATAAAACTACGCTGGTCTTCTCGAGATAAATAAAACATAGTGGATATCCTTTACAATAGATTTTTGCTGGCAGAATAAAGAAGAAATACCGAGAAAACAGTAACGAAACAGTCAATAAACACAGCTGCCTCAATAATGATGATAATTTTCTAGCAAAAAACCTAACAAGTACAATTGGATATTTAATAAATAAAGCTGCATCACAAAAATAATCATCAGGGAGTATCATAAGATTTTTTCTAATCAGATTATGTATTCAAAGATCCGCCGGAAAGGCTAATGTTCAAGGGATCAATAGACGATCATCACGAATAAAAACGTGAAAAATAGAAGAAACATCTCACCTAATAAGGACACTGGCACAATTTTTAATTCGTTAAAGTTGAATGATTTCCACTGCTGCACAATTCTAATTTGTTAAAATTTTAAAGAATCCCTACTTCTAAAAATTAGAATATGCTCTCGAAGAGAACTATAAAAAAAGAAATTCACTCACACACATAATTATTTTCGTAGTCTTACTCTGTGCTTTTGCACCGTGATTCTCGAGTTACTTGTGCAATCAATGTTCTCACTTAACATCGTTTCCAGAATAATCTATCTATAAGCACGAATCAAACATCGAGCTAGCGACATGAGATATAGAGCAAAACGTCACACTAATTCGCAATCCCTTCACTCCGAATCACTATTTTAATAAAGTACGTCTATTTGAATAATTTTTTTTCCCTTTGTTTTTGTCGTGTTTCTTTTAAAACAGTTCCGCAAAATGTTTTATGCCTTTAAATTATTAACACATTTCTAGAATAAATAATAAATAATAAAGTAATAAGTTTTAGAAAATTTTGAAATTTAATCTTAACGCATATGCGAGCAATCAATTTATAATTTTGACCATTCTTAACATACACTTATTCATTTATACATTTTAATTTTGATTTTATTTTTCTATCCTATAATTAAAAATATTTTTTATTGTAATAACTGGTTAGAGATTTAATTTTAAAAATAGAACTTTTTTCTTATTATTCTGACTACTGTCCTTCATACTGATGTAACACTTGCGGAAAAATAAACACATATACATTTACATATATTAGTACATACATAAGTTCTTTTACCAAAAAGGGACAACCGAGAGAACATCCGAACAACAGAGTAATGAAGAATAATAGCGACCTTAATTAGCCTTTAACAAGGCACCGTCAGCCACGAGAAAACAGTTAAGTCTTGTTTCTCGTGGCTCATGGTGCCTTGTTTCATTGAATGTAGGTCTCGAATCGCCATGTTTCTAAAAAAACAAGACGAAATAAAGGCTTTCTTTAAGGCTGGAACCGGAGGGAGGCTCGCTACTTTTACACAGGGTTACTGAGGGTCACAAACAGACACATATCTAATTATATAGGGTGGCCCCAGCCAGACTTTGAGATCTTATAGGAAATTTAATTCTGAACAAAAAATTTCCTATAAACATAGGTCGAAAAATGCTTCCTTAAGAAGTTATCGCTCATAAATCTCTGATAAAGAAAGAGCAAAAAGTGAAAAGAAAATAAAACTTAATAAATTTCTTGAAAAAACGATAAAAATAAAAAATAAAAATCTTTTTCCTTTATGAAAATGAAATAAATTTTTTTAAGTTTCATTTTCTTTTTATTTCATTTTTTTTCATCTTTTGCTCTTTCTTTTAAGTTTAATTTTCTTTTTATTTCATTTTTTTTACCTTTTGCTCTTTCTTTTAAGTTTCATTTTCTTTTTATTTCATTTTCTTTTCACCTTTTGTTCTTCCTTCATCAAAGATTTTCAAGCGATAATGTCTTAAGGAAGCATTTTTCAACCCATATTTATAAGAAATTTTTTGTTCAGAATTAAATTTCCTATAAGATCTCAAAATCTGGCTGGGACGTTCGGTCCACCCTGTATATATACCAACTAATATTTAGCTGAAAATCCAAATACTATGGATGATCCAAATACTAGGACCGAAACGTTCAAAATAAACAAAAAAAAATATATATATAATTCGTGCGTAATTATTTACAGCGTCAAGCTCTTAATTAGCCCACTAATCTTTTATATCAGTTCTCGTTGCTAATTTTCTCTTTTATTATATACAATAATCTCTCTTATATTATTTACAAGTAACATTTTATTATATATCAAGCCGGATAAAAAATTATTCTGCTATTATTTTTTAAGCTTTAATTAATTGCATCTATAAAAGATTCTGGTTGTTTTCTTCATCTTTTTCAAATGTAGATTAAATTACATCCAAGCAATTTCGCTTTGATAAGACAAGAAGTGATACGTGTAAAATCGGCAAACTGTCAATAATAATTACATATATATAAAACTTGTTTGAAGTTTATGCATTGATGCGAAAAGAAACAGATGTCAAGATACAAAGTCATTGACTATAATTTCAGACGTTTTGTAATAAAATAATGTCGAACTCAAACTGTATCTGATATATATTGATATATAATTTTCTGTTGCATATAAAATACTTTATCATAAATAATTATCATTTATTCATAAACACAGTCATTACTAAACGAAGCATAAAAAAATAATGCTTTCAAGTGAATGGGCTTATCACATATGAGTTCTTTGAAATATTTATCTCATTATTAATCATTAAATTATAATTCTTATTTTTCTTGCGATCCTATAAAAAGTGAGTAACTTTATTCGAAAATTACACTGTATCGTGACAAATAAGTACAGTAATATATAGTTAAAAAGGTTAAACTAAAAATATTTTATTAATATGGCAAAACTAATACTCATCTTCATTCTTGCGATCTTTTGCCTCAATGAAATCCATGGACATGGAATGCTAATGGAACCAGTAAATAGAGGAAGTGCATGGAGAAAAGGATTCAAAACACCCATCAACTATGATGACGATGGAAACTATTGCGGAGGTTTATTTGTATGTATTTCTAGATGAAAAATTGAAAATTTTATATCTTTAATTATAAGTATATAGAGCACGTATATGTATATTATGTCGGAATAATTTTACTATTATATGGAATTATTATTTTATTTTTTTAACATCAGAACTGAGGAGAAAAGAATTATATACAAAATACTTCCACATATGTTTTCTTATTTTCGTTCACTGCCTATTATATACAAGAAAAATAATAAAAGTAATTGAAAAATTAATTTAAAAAATACATTAATTTTTTTGTCTACTTTTTGTTTTTAATTTTAAAAGTCTACTTTTTTAGAAAAATAAGATTTAAAAAAATAAAAAAAGTTGCCCAAATAATTATATATACCGACAATTTTTTTTTATGTAATTATATATTAAAAAAGATAATATAAGAATATAAGAAATTTTGATAATAATTTACATTTAAGCTGACCTCACAGATTTCAATAACCTTGATATACAGAGTGTCCGGCGTCAATCGCATCAGTCGTCGTAATATCTGAGCGCTCACGCACACTACCAGGTGCGCGGCTCACCGACTGTGCGTCCAGCTAAAAATCGGCGATGATAGGCCAGACTTCACTCAATAATAACTTTTATTAAGCGTTATTAAGAAAAAAATTATACAGGACTTTTCTCCTTAGTTTTGCCTGCTCTACCTGCACATGACGAGTGATGCGATTGACGCCGGACATCCTGTATATGTATTCTATTATCAAGAATACGGTCCTGAGTAATTTTCAAAAGAGAACTTTATTAAAAAGTTATACACAAAATAAGTTTTACGAATAAAAAAAGTAATTTTCATTAATACTAACAATAACAAGTGTGAACACACAGATATACATACATACACAATAAATATGATATGGGTATGTATTATAAAAAGAAACTATAAAATATTTACTTGCTTTTAATTTTATATATGGGCAGAGGAGATTTACTACGTTTTAATACGTATTTATAATAGATTTATTTATTCTTGAGATATTGAATACATATTTGATAATATTATACAATATCCTAAAATTCTCGATATAAAGTATACAGAAATTGTTGATATCAAATAAAGTAATTTGTCATTTGCTCCAAAACTCAATCCAAACAATAGTTTTTAAATGAGAACCATTTAAAATTGTCTAATTAGCGTAAAAATTACTAAATTGTGTATCGATCAAAAATGACATTGCAGATTTCTATATATTACTAGAGCACTAACTCCTACGAAATATATTATCCCGAAATACAGAACATGCGCACATAACACATACCCACAAAAACATTTTTCGCTGTAGACATCGATCATATTATACATATATCAAGTTCCTATCCTCTTCTTTCCTACTGATTCCTATTTCACACATGCGCAAATGCTTACTTTTCATATACTTCTAATACATACTTCTAATACTTCTCGGGGTCAATTTTTCGGTACAAAATGTAAGGAAGTTAACAATCTAGTAATATAGAAATCTATGAGTGATACGTGGCGCGCACCTGCCTAATCATGAAGGTCACATCACCGTCTGTCACTTGTTCATATGACACTTTAGCGTCGCTATATTACCGTCCGACATTTCATCGTCTGCGACATTTTATCTTCCAACATTTCATCGTCTACAGTATTGCACCATCCATTTCATCGTCCGACATTTCATCATTCGACATTTCGTTCAGCGAAATCCATTCTTCGTCCTGTGCTTTGGACGCGATACGAGATTTATTATTATTTGTTTTCACATGGATTTGTATCTTTCTATGCAAAGCAAGGTCCATATCGCCATGTGCTTCGGACACGAAACAAGGTTTATAATTATGCGTTTTTACTTGTAATTTTCTGTGCGAAGCGAAATCCATCCTATATCGTCTAGTGCTTCGGACGCGAATAGATTGGACGATGGAATGTCGTGGACGTCGAAACGTCGGATGATGAAATGTCGCGAACGATGAAATGTCGGACGATGAAATGTTGCGGACGATGAAATGTTGCGGGCGGTGAAATGTCGGACGATAAAATGGCGATGGTGAAGTGTCTTACGAACAAGTGGCAGGCAGTGAAGTATACATAAACCATCATGAAATATCAATATATTTGGCCGTTTTTCTCTTATTTCACTAGGGATTTTATCATGCAATATTCTATTAATGCATAATATCTGAATTTATCGCTATTTTAAATATAATTTATTTGGTATAAAAAAATTGTTTACTGATACCTCTGAAAGAACGATTAGAAATAATATAACATGCTTAAACAACACATATATAATTTTCTATGCAAGATAATCTTCAAAAAGCAAATACTTGCATAAACATGCAAGGCATGTATTTCGAGTATTTATAAATAATATTCCATTGGTTGTTTTCAAGGCCACAATATTTTTAGAAACATACAAAAAAATTACGTGTTATTTGAATGTTATTTTTAGTCGTTTCTTTTAGAGGATTCAGTAATAAAAATTCCTTCGTATCAAATAAAATAGCAATAAATTCAGATATTATGCATTAATAAAACGTTGCGTAAAATCTTTGATGAAATAGAAGAAAAACAGCTTACATGATCATTAATACTTTGTATTAATTTTCGTATTAATTCTATACGAGCACGCCACGCGCCTCTTCTGATCAGCGCACACTAGTACGCTAATTGAACAACTTTAGCTCTCATTTAAAAACTATTGTTTGAGTGAGGTTTTGGTAAATGACAAGTAGTTTTAATATCAAGAATTTCCCTGTACACTTTGTATCCGGGAGTTTAAGCTCTCGAAAAGCTATGACACACACTCCTACGCGCGCACGAGTTCACTCACGCGCACATGCACTCGAATTTACATGAAACGGAACGCACCCCTAGCACGGTGTCTCCCGACTGCTTTTATAAAATGTCATGAGAATTCAAGGTCATTGACCTTTCCCGTCGGCTCGATTAGTAAAAAAAAAAAATTATGAAAGAATAAACGTATTGAAGAAAATCAAAATTAATGTTACAAAAAAATTTTACAATTTATTCATCAGTTAATACAGGATTAATTAACTGATAGAGAGCTCTTATAAAACTGCACAAAAAAGGTACATTTGTGTACATTTTTTACATAAACCCATTATTTTGAGTGTTATAAGATAAAATAATAATTGTAACGCTATCATGTTACACATTGCCTCCACGCATATACTTTCTAATGCGAAGTGAGATTCCACATGGGTTTACAAGTTTTTGAGCGAAGTGAAGTTCAATCCAAACCAATGTCTAATTTTAATAGGTAGTGAAGCCCCCGTAGGGAAAGAGGAGCGGCACACACGGTTTCCACGCATACACGTTTTAATGCGAAGTAAGGTACCACATGGGTTAACAAGAAGAAATTGATTTGGGAATTTACAACTGAAGAAAATTTATTAATATATTTCGCTATAAATCAGATCCGATACATTGTATTAACATAATAGCGTTAAAAGTAAACCTTTGGGTTTATGTATAAACATGTATATAACCTCTTTTGTAAAGTTTTTTAAGAGCTTCATTTTTTGTAAATTTTTTTTTTAAATCAATATTTTCGAAGATATACAGTAAAAATGTTAGGAACTTTGATGGGGCAAACGTGGCTTCGTCGGCCAAACACCCTCAAGGTGCTTTATATTCAAGTCAAAGGCAAGCTTTAGTTAAAATTTCAGCGCAATCGGAGATTTATCATTTTTGGAACTTTACCCAAAGTTGCTAATCTATGTAAAAATAATTATAAACTTTGTTTCACCTCCGAAGGGCGAGATGGATTAAACCTTGCTTCACGCAGAAAGTTGCAAACTCATATGAAAATATATAATTATAAACTTTGTTTAATGTTTACCTTGTTTAGTCAGAACTTTTTTTTCTACTAATCGAGCGACGGAAAAGATCAACGACATTGAACTTCTTAGAAGTCAAGGTCAACCGGAAGTCATTTGGAATAGAATGTGTAAAAGTAAACATTTACTCTTAATTTTTATAAAATATTTTTTTTAATTATTTTCATTATTAAATATTTGTTAACTACCTGTTTTTAATTTAATTTTTTGTTTTACTTAATTTTTTATTTTTTTTTATTTATAATTATTTAAATGTTACAACTTTGTTGGCAGCAGTTGAGAGTTCTTTTTTTGTTAATATTTTTTATTATTTCATTCTTTTAAAAACTCTGTGTATGATGTGTGTGTATGTGTGCGTGTGTGCGTGCGTGAATCGTGCGTGCGTGTGTGTGTGTATGTGTGTGTGTGTATGTGCGCGGTTTGCCTTCGAAAATCTGCTTGACCGAATTGTTCACTTAATTTATTCGTCTAATATTTGTATTATTCCTCTTTTTTCTTCGTGTTATCTAAAGAAAACTTAATATCTTTCTTATAAATATACTAATATGATAATTTTAATCTTATATATAATTAAATAATAATTATATTATGCATATAAATGCATAAGTTATAAAATATAAACAAACATAATATTCAAAATATAAATAAATTCTTGATTTATCTTCTTTCTTCTTACAATCATTCTTTAATTCTTGATTTATTTTCATTCTTCTTGAAATCCTTTTAGTCTACTTTTTTCTTCTGTTTGATACTAAAATTTTAATATATTATTAGCTCCATTGATGTCCATCTTTCTGTTCTCTATCTTCACAGATAAGGCACAACATTGCTGTCAATAATAAGCACATAAGTGCGGCGTAATCATGCTGCCAATACGAGTAATATAACCATGCTGCTCATTCTTCTTTTTTTGCCCTCATATTTCTGCATCCTATATATATGAACAAACTTTAATGATTATTATTATATAAAACGTATAAAATGTATTACATAATAATAAAAAAGAATAATAAATCATTATATACTTATCATGCAATTCTCCAATCACTCCAATCGTCTATTTTTCCAAGTATATCTGCTGCAATCTTTTTAATTAACAATATAATCACACAGAAAGAGAGAGAGAGAGAGAGAGAGAGAGAGAGAAACAGACAGAGAAAAAAAAGAGAGAAATAATAATACCTAAACTCAAATATATAAACTTTTACATAATCATAATTATAGCTATACAGACATATATATAAATTGCGTAGCTATAATTATAGTTACACATACAAATATGTAAAAATAAAAGTTATGCAAATATATATATAAACTGCGAAGCCATAATTATAGCTACGCAGACAAATATATAAACTGCAAAGTCATAATTATAGTTATGCAGATAAATATATAATAATTGTATATACAGACATATAAATAAATTGCATAGTCATAATTATAGCTATGCAGCCTAATATATAATTATGTATTTATGTATATATACAGGGTGTCCCATAATTCGCGGATTACCTCTCATGTGCATATAAAACATGTTAAACTGGAAAGTCCTCTACCGTTTTGCAACTTTCACGATAATTAATAAGAAATAAATTAAAAAAGATAGATCAATCCTCACCTTGTACAAGCGCGCGACAAGAAGAGACATTTTACTATAATGCGATACTAAGCGCGCGGTGAAGCGGTGAAAGGAATGTTCTACATGCTCGTACGTAACCTTCTTAGAGCATCCCTCCCACAGCTTTATCGAGTACCTAATATCACGTTACAGTAGGACGTCTCTTCTCGCCGCACGCTTGTGCAAAGCGCGGATTGGCCTATCTTTTTTAATTAATTTCTTATTAATTGTCGTGAAAATAGCAAAACGATAGAGGACTTTCCTATCCAATTTAATATGCTTTATATGCACACGAGAGGTGATCCGTGAATTATGGGATACCCTATATATATATATATATATGTATGTATATGTATGTATGTATGTACATACAAGGTTTCCCATTTTAAAAGTTCCATCTTCATAACTTTTCTGGATCAACATTTGAAGGAAAACGACTCGGATAAAAGTTGTAGGGAATGAAGTGGTCTATCTAATAGTGACCTTGGATTTAACCTTGGATTAAAGGTCATTTTTAAGGTTATTTAAAGATCAACTTCCGTTTTTAATGGAACACTAAATTTTCGAGATATTTTATATTTTATACTAAAATATGTCAGATTAAGATACAAAATAACTCAAAAAATTGTTAATGAAAAATATTTTATTATAGTGTTTTGAAAAGCTCTCGAGATAAGCTACAAGAATATACAATAAAAAATGGGGGTTTCCATTTAAAAAACAGAAGTTGATTTTCAAATAACCTTGAAAATGACCTTTAATGTCAAATCCAAAGCCACTATAAGATAACCCCTTTTGTTCCCTACAACTTATATCGAAGTCGTTTTCCTTCAAACGTTGATCCTGAAAAGTTATGAGGTGGAACAGGGTGTCCGGCGTCAATCGCATCACCCGTCGAGTGCAGATAGAGCAGGCAAAACTGAGGAAAAAAGTCCTATACCATTTTTTTTATAACGCTTAATAAAAGAGTTATTATTGAATGAAGTCTGGCATATCATCGTCGATCTTTAGCTGGACGCACGGTCGTGAGCCGCGCGCCTGATAGTGTGTGTGTGAGGGCACAGATGTTTATGACGGCTCTCCGACGTACGCCCGGCTGAAGATCGGCGATGATAGGCCAGACTTCATTCAATAATAACTCTTTTATTAAGCGTTATAGAAAAAAATAGTACAGGATATTTTTCTTTAGTTTTGCGTGCTCTACTTGCATACAACGGGTGATATATATAAATATATATATATATATATATATATATATATATATATATAGCTATAATTATAAATAGTAAATATTATATATTATGTATATAAGTATATATAATTAATTAAATGTATACAGGGTGTCCGACATGTAACTGACCGTACGAAAAATGAAAGTAGATTGGTCCAAACTGAATCGAAAAATCCTCTACCATTTTGCAAAATTCGCAATAGTTATTGAGTTATTAATTAAAATGCAAGAAGTGATTGCATTACTCCACCTCTCGCTTAGATAATGCTTTCGTTGCTAAGGAACAATTATATAAGTAATCGTCGGACATGCCTGCCGATACCGACTTACCGCTTTCCAACGCACTCATTATCTCATGTATTTTAATTAATAACTCAATAAATATTGCGAATTTTGCAAAATGGTAGAGGACTTTTCGATTCAGTTTGGTCCAATCTACCTCTACTTTTCATGCGGTCAGTTACATGTCGGACATTCTATACATATATTTTAATTATTATATAAATATATTATTAAATTATTATTAATAATGAATTAATTAAAGAATAAATAATGAAATAAATTATTATATAATATTATATAATTATATCATTATTAAATAATGAATAATGAAAAAAATGAAATTTACTTGTGTAATAACTACATTCATTTCTTGAGATATATCCATAATAATAATAAATAATTAAACACTAATAATAAAATTAACAATACTGTTATTGATACTTTACACATGACATTATAACAGGTTATGTGTAATTCCCACCATTATCACTTCGAGATGTCTTCAGTAAGTTACTAAAGTTACAGATGCTCAGAACGATTCTTATTGATGAATCATTTTGCTTCTTAGATATACGGCAGCCAATGAAAGGACGCGTAGACGAGACCATATTGTTTTTTAATTTTTAATTAATAGCAGAAATAATAATAATTATACTCTTTAAACCATCCTTGGTTAATAAGAAACTTATGAGCAAAAGATAATATCAAACTACGGTATAGTTATCGAGAAGTAAAAGGAAAACCGATTCGAGCTCAGTGAAACATATATTTCCTTCGTTTTTTGCCAACCTGCGGTTGGCAGCAATCGGGAGTAAAAAAAGAAAAAAAGAAAAAAGAAGGAAGAGAAATTTAATATTAAAGAAGAAAAAGAATAAGCAAAAGAGAAGTAGAGAGAGAGAGAGAGAGAGATGAAATTTAATATTAGTAATAATATTGTTAAATTATATTATAAAAGATAATATTGTTAAATTATTAATTATGTTATAAAATATAACCAATAAGTATTATTAAATACATTATTAATATTTTTAATCTTATTTAATTTTTTTGATGTTATTTTATAAAATATATGTATGGATATTATAACTGTGGACGTGTGCGTGTGTGTAAGCGCGCGCGCGTGTGTGTGTGTGTATGTGTGTGTATTCTATATAATATGTATAATGTTCCCCGATTAAATAGTCAAATTTAAAATATAAATATAGGATCTAAAATTTAAAAAAAATACTTTTCGGAAGTATATTCACAAATGCTTTATACAAGAATATTTATTATAAAAAATTATTAAGAATAAATAATTTTGAAATAATTTAAGTTTATCCTCTTTATTGCTATACAATAATTAAAATTTAATTATTAAACAATTTGTTTAAAATGAGTTCCAAACCATCCGGAAACAAATATTAACTTATCAATGAAAAAACGAATGGCTGATTGACACGTCTGTTATTTCTTTGCATTTTTGCATTATCCTTCGTTTTTATAATTAAAGAACATTAATAAACACTTCATATACTTTTTGACATAGAAAAAATCGAATGGTGTTAAATCCGATAAATAACATTACTCAATCCTATAGTTCTATAACTTAAGAATTATATTAATATCTCTTGAACGAAGCGTTTACGAACATACTTCCACTTAAAAGAATATAGAATTATAAAAATGATGTTATTCATCGCGAATGCAACACTATTAAATTTTTTTTATATGAGGTGTTCTCAAGCGCAAAGTATATGAAGTGCTTATTTAATGACTTTCAATCATTAAAACGAAGGATAGTGCAAGCGTACAAAGAAATAACAGACGCACAATGTCAGTCAGCCATTTATTCTCTCATCGATACGTGTAATGCGTTTCCAGATTGACATTTTAAACAAAATATTTATTAATTAAAGTTTAATCATTGTAAAGCATTAATAATAAAGCATTAAAGAGGATAAACCTAGATCTATTTGAAAATTATTCATTTTTAATAGTTCTTCAGAAGTCAATATCTTTTGAACAAAGTTTGCTTCCAGGGGAATTTGTTTAGGAGGATTCTAAATTCATATTTCAAATATAAATACAAAGATACAAAAGAGGCGCCAAGTACATAAAAAATCCCTTATACGCAACAAAAGTTGAAAAAATATTTACCTCTAAAAAATAACTTATAAAAAAATTATTCCCTAAAAAATAAAAAATAAAAACTAAATTAGTAATTAAGTAGTCAAATACTTAGAAGTAATTTAGTTTGTAAAGATTTGAAATTTGAAATAACATTTGTCATAAAATCAATCTTGCATTCATAGAAATATAGATTTTCTCGAAAAAAAAAGATGCATTTTATTTTTATTAAAAGCTTACATTATTATGTTTCAAATAAATATTTTATATAGAATATATTAGAAAATATATAGAATTACATAGAATATAGAAAATAACATTATTATATTGCGGATTTTATTACAAATAGTAATTTTAAAATTTTATTACAAATAATTTTTAGTACAAATAAATTATTTACTCTTTCAAATTATCATGTCTTGCATGTAAAAGCATTCTTTTACACAAAATTCCTATTTAATTAAATTTTATAATTTTATAGTTTTAGTACTGATAACTTATTTTTTATTTTCACTATATATATGTATGTATGTATAAGTATGTAAATGTGTATACAGGGTGAGGCATCTAAAAGAGGCCACCCAAATAATTCTCACTGTTTTGGAGATAGGAGAAAATGTTCGAAATAAAAATTGTATGGTCGAGGGAGAAATTTTGTGGAGGTAAATATTTTTATTTAGATGAAGGTGCTTAGAGATTTGAAAGTCATCTTCATTTTTGGGACATCTGTATATATATATATATATATATATATATATATATATACACACACACACACGCACGCACGCACACACACACACACACACATATATCCCACTAAAAAAAAGCTGCGTACAAGTGATATTTTTTTATATTGGCGTATTTTTTTTTTACCTTTGTGAGGTTTTCTTTTTTTTAGTGGAATATATATATATATATATATATATATATATATATATATATATATATAAATAGACGAGTGTTTATACGACCAAACTGGCAATTTATTGTTTGATTGTTCTATCACGACGTTTCGACCATATGGTTTTGGTCCTTATCAAGTGAACTAAAATAGCAATATTATAAATAATGATAGTCACGTTAAAGAAATGAAATAGGAATTATGTACCTGCGTTATAGTTATAAAGTAAAAAGAGAAAAATCAAAATGTCAAACTGACATTGTGTAAACCATTATGTTTGGGATACTGAAAACGACTAAACGACCTTTATTAATCTATCGTAAATTGCCAGTTTGGTCGTATAAACACTCGTCTATTAATTTATCTATTGGCGACATTTTAAAATTAAACATAAGGATATATATATATATATATATATATATATATATATATATATATATTATAATATAATATAATATAAACTTCTTTTAAGATATTCTGGCACCCCTTCCCCTCTCACTCCTCTATACCACTTATTATATCTCGTCTCCTATTTTCTTCATCTTTTCTTCCTTTTGTATTTTTTTGTCTCTTTCCTTCAGGATCTCATAACCTATTTTTTCTTCTTCCCCTTCTTGAACCTCTCTTAATCTAAGAAATTCCATTCTTTCTTGTTCCCAATTATTCTCTCTCTCTCTTCCATCTTTCCTTCATCTCTATCCTTCTTGCTATTTCTCCTCTCTTCCCTTCTTCTAATCTTTTCTCGAAATTCCACGCCCTTTTTCCTGCTCTTCCTCTCGTTAGTTCTCTCTTCACTTCATCTCTTATCATATATCCTGGAATTCTCACCGTCTATGTCCATTTCATCCATATCCCCTTCTTTCTCTCTCCCCCATATCTTCGCTCCGTACCCCATTATCGTCTATACCATCGTATCATATACAATCTTCTTTCTCATTCCTTTCCCTATAGTCTTTTTCCTATTCCCCATATCTCTCTCATCTCTATTACGGCTTTTCTTCCTCTCTCCCTTACATGTGCCTCCTGTTCTTCGTTCTTTTGTACCGTGTAATCCAAATATTCGAATTGCTTTACTTTCTTTGATTTTTTCCTCTTCCATGTCCAGCTTTCTTGTCCATCCCCCTCCCTTCCTAAACCTCAATACTTTTTGTTTTCTCTACGTTTAATTCTAGATCATTTTTCTTTAAGTATCTTTCTGTTCTATTTAGCATCGCCGTCATATCTCTTCCTTTTCTGCCAACATCACTACGTCATCCGCGTATGCTAGTGTATATATTTTCTCTTTTTCTACTTTTATTTCTCCCCATCCTCTTTTTCTCATTTCGTTCTCTAGATCTGTCAGTATTATGTTAAAAAGCATTGGGCTCAGTGGACAGCCCTGCCTCAACCCCTTCGCTGTTTAGAATTCCTCTCCTGTCCTCTCACCTATTCTCATCCTATTTTTTGTTTCCTTTGCCACCTCTTCTATCCTTACCATTAAACCTTCTCTTATCCCCCTTGCCTTCATTGTCCTTATTAGTATCTCCCTGTCCACTGAGTCAAACGCCGCCCTCAGATCTATAAACGCTGTCGTCATTTTCCCTCCTTTCTAGCTGCCTGTTTATTAGGTAGTTCAAAGCATAAATCTGGTCTATCATTCTCGTACCTTTCCTAAATCCTGCCTGGCTTTCTGACAAAACCCCTTTCGTTTCCACCTTCTCTCTCAGCCTTTCGCCTAATGCCGCCACATATATTTTATATAATGACGGCATCAGCGTTACTCCTCTATAATCCTTTGTCTGAGGGAACCTCTCCTCTCCCTTTCTTGTTCGTCGATTCCTCTCCTTTCCATCCATCCTCCATTACTTCCATACCTCATTTGAAATTCCATCCTGACCAATTGCTTCCCCCCCTTTTAGACCTGCTACCACTCTCTTCACTTCCTCCTGTTTTAGTTCTGTTTCCTCCCTTTCTTCCCTTTTTTCCTTTCCTCTTCTTACTCTTCCTTCTACTTCACCAAATAATCTCATAAAGTGTTCCTCCATCTCTATCTCCTCGTTCACCTTCTTTCTTCCTTTCCTCTCTTGCCTTACTAATTCCCAAACTCTTTCCTCTTTCCTCTTTCCTCTCATGACTCTTCCATTCCTTTGTGTTGTCCCCTTCCCATTCTATCATTTCCTTCTTCCATTTCTATCTTCCTTTCCATCTTCCTCCATTTCCTTTTCTTTCATCCACCTTCCTTTGTCTCCTGTCCTTGCGTTAAAATCTCTCCCTACTATTGTCTTTTCTATTTCCTCCCCTTCTTCCATCCAATTTTTCAGGCTCTTTAGTTTCCTATCCATGTCCCCTTTTACATGTATACCTACTATTCTCCAGGTTTCTTCTCCTCTTTCCTTTCTTTCTTCCTTCCTTCTCTTTCCATTTCCATTCCCCTCTTCTTCCTATCTTCTATTTCTTTCCTTCCTTCCATCTCTTTCCTCCATTCCATCTCTCCATCCATCCTATTCCATATCCTCCATCCATCCATCCATTTCCATTCCATTCCATTCCATGTTCCTTCCTTCCTTCCCTTCCTTCTCCATCCTTTCTCCTCTTCTCCCTATTCTCCTACTTCCTTCATGCTATTCCTTCATTCCATCTCCATCTCTCCATCCTTATTCCACTATTTCCTTTTCCATTCCACCCATTCCTCTTTCCCCTTTCCTCTTTCCCTCCTCGCTATTTCCTTTAACTTCCACCTCATCTTCCGTTCTTTCCATATTAGGTTGTCGTCAATTCTTATCTCCTTATTTTTTATTTCCCTTCTCTTTCTCATTATCTCCCTTTTTCCTTCTACCTTATTTAATTTAACTATCGCCACCTTCTTCTCCCCTTTCCTCCTATTCCCTATGCATTTCACTTTTTCTATCCCTATCTCAATCCCTAATTCTTGTATTAGCTCTTTTACCATTTTTTTACTTCCTTTACATCCTCTTTTACATCTTTTCCGATTCTTTCATTTTCCGGATTCGTCGTTTAACGTCTCCCCTCAATGATGGGGGAAACGGCGCAGGATTTTCAGTGTACGGCGCTCGGCGCTATTCGAGAACGCTCAGCACCGTTCAGTTTTCGCAATGCCATATAACGGCCGTATAACGTTCAATTAAAATAAGGCGCTAAGCGCCTCTGCCTCTTCCCGACTGGTGCTTTCCCGGCGCCCGGCCGGGCGACAGACTTTCGGCAGGCGATGTGCCGGGAACTGGGGGATGCATCGTGCAGTAGATGTATTGTAGATATTTATAAGTTTAAAGTCAAATAATATTAAAATACGAAAGCGAACATATTGGTCCTTTTTTTTACCATTCTCAACGAACGGGTCAATAATAAAATTAAACGGAAATATAAAGCATATCATAAATTCTTAATTCTTCTTCCTCAGTCTTTGTGCCTCTTGATAGAAGCGTGATGACCCCCAACATATATCTACGGTGTACGTCCCGCAGACATATGGGACCTATAATTTAACGCCGGTTCCTAATTAGAAGGGTACTCATGGCAAGATACTCTCAGTGGTTTGCCGTTGCCTTCCAAATTGGCAATCGCGAATCATGCGATATTTCTGGCTTTGGCTGGATTTGAACCCGAGATCTTTGGCACAGACACCAAACGTACAGCTCTCTGCGCTATGATCGCTCACAAAATTTTTAATCGATTAGATGCAAATATCGAAAATCATCAACGGTAAAGATGTCATCATCATAATATATCCCAAGCGTCGCTGCTGTTGATAGGATGAAAAACTCCTAGATTATTAGAGCGGAAGTAAAAAAATCCGTTATTTTCAAGATTTCTGTTTTTTTCCATTTTCGCACTACTATGCGTCGCAGACTGAGAATTATCAAATAAACATTATAAAACAAGTATATATACTGAATAATGAAATGTCACGATGATGAAATGTCATAGACCATAAAATATTAGACGATAAAATGGCAAAATACAAGTGGCGAGATACAAGTAACCTGATACTACTGCTTCTATATGCAAAGGCTAAAATGAAAATAATCCGAATTTTTTCGTGAAAAATATGCATTAAGAAAAAATAGAACATATTTTTTAGTTAAAATAAGTTGGCGTTTGAATCTACTACTTTCTGCCATCTTTTAGGAGTTAGATATTTCGCCCTGATAAAAGATCGGATTTTTGGTGGCGAAGAATTTGTCGATCAGTTTCTCGATTTTAAAAACATTGTCCCTTTAAACCTGCATCAATTAAAATAAGTAATAATTTGAAGGCGCAACATCTGGTGAGTAGGCAGAGAGCGGGAGGACTTTTCTCGAAACGACTTAAAGCCATCTTTTTGCACAACAATTCAATCTCAAATCGCTGCAATCATGAACACTGTAACGATATATCCCTATTACCCAGCTGAAAGTCTGCCGCCTGATGAACACCAACCAGACTGGAGCGTTTAGTGCCCTTTTTAATTATATCAAAATTAAACAGCCGCACAATCGTCGATACAATCGATACAAGATTATTTCTTATATCACGCTTTCTTCGCTTTTATATCAAATTAACATTTTTATATCAAATTAGTTAAAGTTTTCCAAAAGGCAATATATCAATAATAGAAACATTCTAAAAAAGGACATAATAAAGCACGCGCTAATCGAGAAGTGCACTCAAGCACAATTAATGATACAAATATGTAAAGGCAAAAAACGTTGAAAATAAAATAAATAAATATCTTTTCAAGAATATATTTAGCTTCTTATATTTATATTATTTTAGCAAAATATAACTATATTACTAATATAGTAATATTATTTTAGCAAAATATCATAAAATTTGAAAAATATTAGATTTAATCATTGCAATTCTATAGCACTTTAAAGAATATCATTCGATAAAAAGAAAGTTTTTTCAACAACAGAAAAAAGAATAATTGTCTTCTAAAATTTGTTTTATACTTTATTATTTGTTTTAAAATTAGTTATATGTACGATTAAGTTTAGGTTTGATTAATTTTTTTTAGAGTGGGGGCGCATGGGAAAGGGTTATGCCCCTTATATTTTTATATTACAGCCCAATTATATTCTATTTATAAAAGTTTTGCTGATAATTTTTTAATAAATAATAATCGATTACTGAAATCATTCGAATATCATTCAGATATATGCTTGATACATATGTTATGTCTAACTTAACCAAAAATCTAATTTTAAATGATGATAATTATAAATAGATTTGGATTGGCCCTCTCGCTCTCGCATTTATTTCTCATCTTTAATATAAAGATGGAACTTACTTTACGTAAGAAATAAACTTTTTTCTCTCTCATACAGTTACACACTTTCTAATTTATGAAATAAACATCTATATAAAGGTTTGTTTTGATGAATATATGTTTGTATATAGGTATTAATATAAGTAGCAATATACACATGTAAACAATATATTCAATAATGACTTTTCATTGTTACCTTCAAACTTCATTTATTTGTACGAACGATTGATATTACGCCAATCTTACTGATTTCAATGACCTTGATATATCTTGTCAAGGACAAGGCTCTGAATAATTTGCAAAAAAATTTGGCTATCACTCATTGTTCATTACAAAATTATTAACAATTAAATGATGTAACAAAAACGTATTACAATAAATGCAATAATCTGAACTTCTCCATGCATGAACGTTATATATTTATGTATTTAATTGTATATTTAAGTTATTAATTTATATTTAAGTGTATATTTAAGTAATTGCATGAACGGGAAAGGGCTTTAGGATTTTTTAATACAAACCAAATTTTAATTTTAAATCAGGTTTACATTACATTATATTTTTTGAAAGTGGAGCCTCATCATAAAGAGGGGGAGAAGCGGAACACACTGCGTCCATGTATATATTTTACAATGAAAGACGAGATCCACTCACAATTCTTGTGTGAGTGGGAATATATGCGTTTGTCCCCTCTGCAAGGGAGTTCCATTTCCAAAAAATATAAGCTAATCCAAATTTATTTAAATCTAAAATTTGGTTTGTATTAGGTTATATCTTCTAGAAATGCCCTTTCATAGAAGAAAAAAAATAGAGGTGGAACCCATTGTCCCATTGTGTCCACACATATATATATAGGGTGTCTGATAATAATCGCCCCACACGTGATGTGTAGATAGAACGGATTAAACTAAGCAGGAAAGTACTTTATTATTTTTTTGTATA
The DNA here is from genome assembly GCF_021464435.1 of Cataglyphis hispanica. Lineage (NCBI taxonomy): Eukaryota > Metazoa > Arthropoda > Insecta > Hymenoptera > Formicidae > Cataglyphis > Cataglyphis hispanica. The sequence goes on along the minus strand of NC_065977.1, from coordinate 4,398,311 downwards.
ACACTTAATAAAGAAATTAGGATTTCCGTTTCCGGTGTCGAGTAGAGTGCTTCGAGGTGAATTGACGTGTGTGTTTTGGTAGCTATTGGATGATAAAGTGAGGAGTGGAAGAGGAGTGAATGTAATAGTGTGGAAGCGTAGGTGTGAGACAGTGTGGAGAGGTGAAAGGGGAAAGTGGAGAAAGGTGTAAGGGCAAATATAGGGTCATAAAGAGAGGTGTAAAGGTAGGAGTAGACCGAGCATCGATCAGAAGCGTAGAGGTCGGTTAAGTGACAGAATAGGAACGCAAGAGATCGCGTGGACACATGGCAATTGCTCATGAAAGAAAGTTCGAGAAGAGGTCGAGGAAAGTAAAGCAAGGCATCAGTAAGAGGAAGAAGAAATGCTGAAGAGTCGAGGAAGGATCGCGAAAGCGAAGGAAAAGAGTTATAGAATGGATCGGCAAGAAGACAGATAATGGATAGAAAGAGGAGATGAAGGAATGGACAATAGAGAGATAAGGAGGAATGGATAGATTATGTGAGGGACAAAGATCACGAGATGAAATGCATCAGGTAGATGGAGGTGAAGATCATCGACCATCATCAATCAGTCGAAGGAGGGAGGAAAAGATCAGGAATAGTCGAAGGAAATGAGAAGTGCGTGAAGAAGGGTCGATCAAAGGAATAGAAGCGAAAATGGCGTCAAAGGTAGATCGTCGGTCATCAAAATCGCGCGTCGTCGAGATCGCGTCGGCGATCATCGAGAAGATGAAAGTCGGAGAGATGAAAGAGAAATCAAAGAATCAAAAGAGGAAAGATCAGAATCGAAG